>NW_006160056.1:2654989-2670072 GCF_000334495.1 Tupaia belangeri chinensis
TGATGGCACCCTCCAGATAGCGAAAACTTCTCCAAAAAAAAAAAAAAAAAGAAGGCTGGAGATGAACTTGAAGCTGAGTTCTACCAATGATTCCCCAAGTAACTGCAGAATAGCTCCATAAGAAACCCACCTCTGATGCCACCATGGTAAGCAGGCTGCCTTGGCTGCCTATCAGATCAGGTGAAATAGAAACTTCATACACTGTCTGCTTCCTCAGGGTGCTCTCTTCCCAAAGTCTTACACAAGAGCATCTGACTAGCAAACCATGGCCATGTGCTTGTCTCCTGGCTTCAAAGATAAATAGAAGCTGGGTTTTTATCCATGCTTTTGGGAGGCAAGCCTTCTAATGTGGGGATTTCCTCCAATATGGAAATGCTGGCCAAAGATGTTGGGTAGCAGGGACCACAAAGATGAAACTGATTAGGTAAGGTCACTAGACACATACCTGCATAACATTCCTTTCTTTTTAAATAATCCTTGAAGTTGGTGGAATTCATTTATTTTACGGTGGAGAAAACTACAGGTCAAACACAGCTTAGTCTACCTCAAGGGTCATGCCTTTTCCATGGGTCCACAACTCAGGCAGAGTGCCTTAAGCCAGTGTTTCTCACCCTTGGCCTTACTACCATTTGGGATCGGATCATTTTTTTCTTATAGGGGGCTGCCTGGTGTATTGTAGGATGTTTAGCAGAATCCCAGGCTTCTACTCACTAGTGCCAGTAGCAAATCCCTCCACTTCCTCAGTAAGCAGTGATCACCAAAAAAAGTCTGCCACCTATGCCCAATATCCCCTGAGGGGTAAGATGGTTCACTCTGACAATCTCCATCTCCATGCCTCAGATGGTGATGCTCTCCTTGCTCAGCCATGCAAGACAATCACCAGTGGGAAGGCTACAATGTACCAGGCCCCGGGCCAGGCACTGAGGAGACAATGCCAGATAAACCTCAAGGGGCGTATGGCAGACAAGACTTAACAACAAGTGGCTGGTACAGTGTCTGATGATATGGGCTAGCATAAGGTAGAACGGTAGTAGAACTAAAACCATAGTTCTGCAGGAACTGGGGGTTACAGAGCTAAACTCTTTGGAGTTGGATGACCAGCGAACCTCCCCTGAACCTAACTTTATGTGGAGCTAAAGACTAGATATCTGATATCACTTAATCACTAAAACTCTTTAAGGGGAAGAGTCATTAACATCCCCATTTTTCCAGTGAAGACACTGAAGCCTATAAGAGAATTTTAAATGTGTAATAGTAAATCATAGAGCCTAGAGCCCAGGTCACTTTGACACAAAATACAATATAATACCTAGAGGATGTGCCCAGAGTCTAGCAAATGAGGAGGGGATTTTAAAGCTATCCTTGTGAATGGTGTCACTGGACTACACTGTCACAGAAACCAATTTTAAAAAGTTTTTTGATCTGGCATTATGATTCCTAAATGCCCACCACAGTTCGGTAGAAGGTAGACCTGGCTAACGTAGAAAATTAATTCTCTAGTATTTATATGCTGAACTCAGTCTCATTTTTTTTTCCAAAGCATCAAGGTTACAGTATAATTAGGAACCAGCTGCAATTGTAATTACTGCTCCCAATATAATTTGTTACATATTAGCAAGTGTCAAATTACTACTGCTCCTTAAATGAATAAAAACTGATTGTGCTGTTCTGAAGTCTGGGATGTATGTTCTTGATGAAGAACAAAGGAATACAGAAAGTGTATGACATATTTATAAAGTGCTGAAAGGCTCTACTTAGGAGATCACAAGTTGCTGGAGCCCAGATAATGCCATAAAAAGTTAAAATGGCTTCTGAGAGAGAATAGCTAACTTAATAAATACAGAGAAAGAGAAAACCAAAAAAGAAAGGACAATAAAGTTGCTTCCACTAAATAATACCTTACCTGCTCTGCATCAATCTCATCTAACTGAGGCACAGTCAAAGGAAGCAAAAAGAAAAAGAGAAGGAGCCCTCCTCACACCCAGGAGCCTCATCTCAAAGACTACACTCATCTCTCCTGAATGAGCCCTCTCCTGCCCTCTTCCACAGCCTAGCGACTTTTTTCTCAGTCACCCATCCTCTAGCCTCAGGTGGGATTACAGTGTGCATCACACCTGGCTCATTTTTAGACAGGCTCTTGAGATGGTGCCCAGTACTCATAAGCATCCTACCTCAACCCCCTCACGAGCATAGGATTACAGACACACAACTCTGTGCCTAGCCTTTAGGTTGGACCAGGATTTGAACCTGCGCCTCCCACAGCACAGTATCTCAGCAGCACATGCCACATTAGAACACTGAGCCTCTCAAGAACTCCAGAAGTAGGTACAACTCAGTCCCTTTTTATAGAGGACAAAACTGAGGTACAGAGAGGTTAAGTAATTTGCCCAACTCACACAGCTCTAATTTGAACACAAATCCACTATTTCAGCCGTTATGTTAAATGCTTTTCCAAGAGACCATGATGAGGCTGCAAGAGCAAGAGAATCCAGAGATCGAAACAAAATTAAAACATATGAAGCAGTTGTAATGCACAGGCTTTGCTTACATGACAATTAAAACTAGTTTAAAATGATAAGACTGTAGAGAAAGATATGGAACATGTACAGAACAGATAGTTGAAGATATTTTTAAATTATAGAAAGTGTTTTCAGGTATGATAATGATACTGTGATTGTAATTTTATGAAATTTTCTTCAGAGATATGATGATATGCTGTCTGGTGTTTGTTTCGGGGGAAAAAATGGGTGGGATGGGAAGAGAGGTTGTGGTATACATGAAACAATTCTGGCCATGAATTGATCATTACTTCTGGCTAGAAAGAGAGGTGGGGATTCATTGTGCTATTCTATTCCAGCACATTATGGAAAATTTTCCTAATGAGACGTTTAAAAAGTGCTGCTATTCTTTCAAAAACAAAGTCAAATGCCTCTTCCTCCAGGATGATTTTCTAGATTCTCCAACCAAAGTCTCACAGAATGCTTTCTGTGGCTGGATCCCATGTGGCTGAATGTGTGGTTTGGGTCCTGGACCTGCAACTTCAAAACCACGCCAGACATGTATGCATATGTGCCCAAAATCCCAAGAGGAGAAAGGAGAAAAGACTGCATAGTGGTCATCCCCACAGGGAGGTGCTTTCTCACTGAAACCCTCCACCCCCGATTTCATCCCAGGGCAAAAAGAGAATGCAGGCTGCACCTCTTCTTATGGACTTTGCAACAGAACATGTAATAACTCTGATTCTATTCTGACCACCAACATGACCTCTTGTTTTCTGTCTGTTATTTAAAGAGAAGAAAAAAAAAAGTTGAACGAAAATAGCATAAACTGTAACAGAATCAAGCAGTTCCTCCTATCTTTTTCATATTCAGAGCAGCTAGGCTGAAGGAGTCAGCAGAAGATACCCAAGCCCTGGGGGAAGAGCTCTGGGTTTTCTGAACACATTTGGTCTTAAGACCATGACCCAGCAGGTGCAGGCTGAACTGGCAGAGGCTCACGCTGGCTAATGAGGTGGCACTGGTGACGGTTCATGAACTCCCAGGACTGATAGACAATTAATCTGGCTCCCTACTTTTAACTTTTAAAAATTTAATTGCCAGAGGGTATGGGTACCTGTGAAGGGGGGCACCTCCAAATAGGCCAATACCTTCTCCTTCATTCCCCATCTTATCAGGATTTGAGGCACACACACACACACACACACACACACCTGGCATGTTTAACAAGACACTGGGGCTGAGGCTGGGGCTGTAATCAACCATGTGGGATCCACCTCCTTTAACGGCTAGGCCAGGAGGCCAGGCCTCTCTACCTTTCATCTTATGCCAAAATAACTGCAGATGAATCGGTTAATCTTTGGAAAGAAGTGGGAGGAAAGGAAGAAGGGCCAAAGAGAGAAAAAAAAGAGACAGAATTCTTAAAATGTACTAGAAAAAAAAAAAAAACACATGAATGATTTCTTACATAACAGTAAGTGGTTCCCCAGTTTAAACAGGACACACAGCTCAGAAGCCACACAACCCAAAAGCTACAAAAGAAAAAACTGATAAACATTTAACATTTTTTAAAAAGTGGGGAGACTAGCAGATGGAGTAATGGTTATGTTGCTGGACTTTCACATGGCTGATGGCGGTTTGAGTCCCAGACCCAACAGCTTGAAACTCATGTGTGCATATGTGCCCAAAATCCTGGGAGGAGAATGTAGTAGAAGGGACTGCAGCATGGCCATCCTTCCTGGGGGTAATTTCTTGCTTTGTCTCTCTGTCTCTCTCTGGCTCTCAAGCAAGTGCACATGCCCTATAGTAAAAATCTCTAAAAATAAATAAGTGGGGGCAGCAGGTGGCATAGAGGTTAAGGCAGCTGGATCCCACATGGCTACTTGTGCATTCAAGTCCCAGACTCAGGGGCTTGAAAACTACACAGAATATGTGTGCATGTATGCCCAAAATCCTGAGAGGAGAATGGAGGAGAAGGGACTGTGGTGTGGCCATCCACATTGGGAAATGATTACTCACTTTCTCTTTCTCTTTGACAAATGTACACACCTTATATGAAAACCTTAAAAAAATTTAAAAAGGTGAACCCCTATCTGTCACCATTAACAAAAATCAACACAAGGTGGATCAAAGATCTAAACCTAAGATCTCAAATGATAAAACTACTGGTGGAAAACACTGGGGAAACTCTGGGAGGCATTGGGGTAGGCCAAGGCTTCTTAGGTAAGACTCCCAAAGCACAGGTTATAATCCCCAAAATAGACAAGTGGGATTACACCAGATTAAGAAGATTCTGTGCAGCAAAGGACACTGTCACTAGTGTGAATCAATAACCCTCAGAATGGGAGAGAATTTTTGTTAACTGTGCCTCAGACAAGGGACTTATAAACAGAATACACAGGGAACTCAAGTGGCTTATCTGAAAAAAAAAAAAAAAAAAAAGAAAGATCAGTCCAATTAAAAGATGGGGAAATGCTCTGAACAAACGACTCTCTAAGGAAGACATATGAACAGCTGAAAATCATATGAAAAAATGCTCAGCCTTCCTCATCATAAGGGAGATACAGATCAAAACCACAGTGAGATAATACCAGACACCAGACAGAACGGGGAAGATTAAAGAAGAAAAACAAACAAACAAAATAAAAAAAAACGTAAGTGCTGGCAAGACTGCATGAGAGGGGAACTCTCCTACACCATTGGTGGGAATATAACTTGGTCCAGCCTAGCCACTGTGGAGAACAATATGGAGGTTTCTCAAAGATCTACAGGTAGAACTACCATATGATCCAGCAGTTCCACTCCTGCATGTCTGCCCAAAGGATAGGAGAACGCTCAGTAGGAAAGTGCTTGCACATCCATGTTTATTGCTACATGATTCACAATTGCTAAGACATGGAACCAACCCAAATGTCCATGAACGGATGAATGGATTGAAAAAGTGTGGCACATATACTCTATGGAATACTACTCAGTCATAAAATTGCTGAGTGAAGCAAGTCAGGCTATGAAAGAGAGACATTGCATGTCTCCACTTAACATGTACTGACTGTCAGCACTCTATGGCAGAGACAGAAAGACTGGAGGACATACAAGCATTAAAAATTGTTATGGACACTAGAGCCAAAGTGAAAATGGGGGGGAGGGGTGGGAGAGTGTAGGAAAGGAAATTTGGGGAAAAAATGGAGAGGTAAGGTATTTGTTGATGAGGACGTGTGTTTGTCCTCAACTGGGCTGGACTGAGGTGTATGTCACTCTGCGTAAAGTCTCCTTAAAATCTAAATGATGTATGTGATTAAATGTATAAATAATAATTACAATTAATAAATAAAAATTATAAAATGAAAAATAGCAATAAATTTTAAAAATTAAAAAGGGGAATATGAACTAGTTAAACATCAAACAACAGAGAAAAAAAATGTGCGACAGACAGGACAAAGGGGCAATGTTCTTAATTTTAAAGCCCTCTTAGAACAAATCAATGTAAAAAGGCAAAGCACTCAATAGGAAATTGGGCAAAGGTCAAAACGAAGCTCTATTGAAACTGCTGGTGGATATTAAAAAATGAGCTAACAGAAACCTCCTGGCACCTCTGTAGGAGGAGAAACTGAGGCTGAGCTGCTACTTCTGGAAGTGAGATGGGAGATGATGAAAAGATGGAATCCTCAACTTCAGAGCCAACATCATTGGCAATAAAAGGAGTGTGAGAATGCTCATAAGCAAATTACATTCCTTGCCAGTGGGCTCAGTGAAGTCATATGTGTGACCTGATACTACCAACCTTCTTTCAAGCCACCTGATGGCCCTGTATATGACTGGGACAAGATGGTCTGAAACTGCAGTGGCAGACACACTGCTTGGGCCTTCTGGGAATTTTGTCCTATTCTGCAGCCCGGCTTTCTTAATCAAAAGGGAGACTGTTGCTCTAGATGGCTTCTTTAGAAGCAGCCTTTCCGTAGTCATAGATGTATCTAACCTGGGGCAGGACAATCCCAGCCAAGTGCATTCTGTAGTCATAACTCTCCACTGTGTGTTCACTGGAGACGACCCATATACAACTCTTTTAAGTATTTCTAAATTATTGTTTATTTTGGTGGGATGGAGAAGGAATGGAGCAAGTGGCTTATTAGAAAAAAGGAAAAAGTTTCAGCAAACTATACACAGGCAGAAGAAAATCTCTTTCCCCCTTTCAGTTTGCCAGGGGTTGTCACATCAGATAAATGCACAATTCAACAGTGTGTGAATGCTATGTAACAGGTACTTTGAGGGATACCTTTGTCAAGAGATGGTCTCCACCTCAGCAGCTTAAAATCCAGGAGGAAACATAAAATATAAGAAACAGCGAGAACCATTCTGCTTTAGAACCTCAACATCATTGTCTCACCCAAGACAATTTACAAATGATTTAATATCTATTATTGGCTGAACTGTGTACCCTGACCACCCCACCCCATTCACACATTAGAGTCCTGGGCCAGCTCCATAGCCTAATAGGTAAGGGAGCTGGATCCCACATGGCCTACTGCAGTTCAAATCCTGGCCCTAGCAACTAAGAAAAAAAAACACTAGGTACATGTGTGAGCATGCCCAAAATTTTGACAGGATGGAGAAATGGAGAAGGGATTGTGGAGTGACCACATCTCATCAGGAGGTCTTTCTTCCTCTCTCTCTTTCTGTCTCTGGCGATATAAATAAATAAATGTATGTATGTATGTATGTATGTATGTATGTTTTAGTTTCAGTACCTCAGAACATGACTCACTGTTTATGAAGATAGGTTCTTTAAAGAGGTTATTAAATTAAAGTGAGATTAAAGATAACCCTAATCCAATATGATTGGTGTTTCTATAAGGTGAGAAAATTGGGACACAAATACAGAGGGAGCCACATGAGACACAGGGAGAAAACAATCCTTTACAGCCAAGAAGAGCAGCCTCAGAAGAAATTGATGCTGCTGGAATCTTGATCTCAGCCTTCAAAACTGTGGGGGAAAAAATAAACCTAATTTCTGCTGTTGAGGCCACTCTGTCTGTAGTACTTTGTAATGGCAGTCCTGGTAAGCTACTACATCATTTTATATACAGAACGACATATTTGAGTTGTTCTAATTGGGCATCTTTGTTCTCCATTTATTTAGCTCCAGGTCCTAGCATTTGGTTGTCATGTGTCTTTGAGAGTCTCCTTTAATCAAGCCTTGTTCATTTGTAACATGGACAGTTTTGAAGGCAGGCCAAAGGTCTTATAGAATGTCCTGGTTTCTGGATTTGAATGATTGTTTCCTCATGATTAGATTCGGATTAAACAGTTTTGGCAAGGGCTCTCCGAAGGTCATGCCGCACACTCACCACTGCATTATTTCAGTAGGTATGTAATGCTAGTGTGTCCCATTTACCGACGACCACCTGCTTGGAGCAGACATCTCTCGATTGTAAAGGTACTTTTTTTCACCTTCGTCAGTAGTCATTAAGTAACAGGGAGATATTTTGAGAGAATGGGAATTCCAACAATCTTCCATGAAAGGGTTTTGAGAATTGAGAAATTCTTGCTTGAATCAGTTATGTCTTGGAGGGTTCGATGATTTTTTTTTTCCTTTTTGCAATTCTAGTATACCTTCTACCTATGTTAGCTGGCATTCTTCAGTAAAGAAAGTTTTACCTCGCTACCATCCATCTCACTTTGATGCCTTCTGGTGAGCAATAATAATCACTCATAGACTGGTAGGTTTTTTATCTGTGTGTCATCCATTTCCAATTGATTTTTTTCTGTGGTAAAATATATATACTATAAACTTTACCACTTTAACCCTTTGTTAGTATAAAATTCAGTGATATTAAGTGTATTTCAAAATATCATTTAACTATTACTACCACTCATTTCACACACACACATGTACACATATAAATAAATATGTGTGTGTGTGTATATATATATATATTATGAAGATGACTTTTAACTCCATACACCAGAATGATTGATTGATCAATTGTTAATACTTAAACTGAGCCAACTAAAACAAACCATTATGCAAAATGCCAGTAGGCCAGATGACAACATCTGAACCCACTGAGCAAACATAACATCTGAGAAAACAACCAAGAATTACGTGCCTTGAAATGTTAGTACCCAGTACCAAGGATCCAGTAACCTGATAGAAGGCATTCACCACCACCTAGGAAATATTCTAGACAAAGTGAAAAATAAGATCCTACCTTGATCAAGAGTCTAGATCTAACATCATTTGACAAGAATTACTGAGGACACAAGAACTACAACTGGCAAAGCCCAAACTGTGGGAAACTACAGGAAAGATGACTCAGTTCCCTGATCAAATAAGCTGCAAGAAAACAAACAAAAAAAGAGCGGTGAACGAACCTATGAAGTAACAAGATTTAGAAGACATAACAAAACTCCATGAGCGGACTGCGTCTGAATCTAAAGTAGAACAACCCAAAAAGTAGTGTAAAAACTGTACACTTAGGACATAGTAATAACATCCTTTAGGAGCTTCAAGAAATGGGGAAACAGAACTATAAGATCCCTTCTGAAAACTGAAGAACTAAAAGAAAATCTACCCACCAATACAGAGACATGACAAGAAACATTCCTGTCTCTTAACACTAAGTTAAATAAACAATAAATAAATAGGCTTCTTTGTTTCCTTTGCTCTCCTGTTGCCATAGCTTTATGTATGGCAAGATATTTGAACAGAAGTTGGATATGCCCCTTTTACAAGCTGCTGTGAAGGACATGAGAACAGAATGAGTGTGAGATAATACTGGAAAAATATTAAGTCTGAAATATTAAAATATAGCCAAGGGGCCAGTTCGTGGCAAAGTGGTTAAGGCACTGGATTTTAACATGGCTAACAGCAGTTCAAATCCTAGACCTGGCAACTTGAAAATCACACTGAGCATGTGTGTGTGTTTGCCCAAAATCCTAGGAGGAGATTGGAGAAGGGACTGCAGAATGGCCATGATCCCTAGGGGGGTGGGGGGGGTGATTTCTTGGTTGTCATGTGTCTTTGAGAGTCTCCTTTAAGACTTTTTCATTTGTAGCATGGACAGTTTTGAAGGCAGGCCAAAGGTCTTATGAAATGTCCTGTCTTCTGGATTTGAATGATTGTTTCCTCATGATTGTCTTGCCCTCTCACTGTCTCTCCATCTAGCAAGCACAAGAGCTATATGACACAAACATAAAACGAAAAACAACAAAAGGATCAAGATGGCTTTAGTTGGCTAAAGAGTTTAAATTTTACTTTTTGGCAATGGAAGTCACGCTGTGTAGCAAAGTATATTAAAAAGCAGGCAACGAAGCACAATGGTTATCTGCTTGTGCTCTCCTTACAAATCATAGCTCTGCCACTGATAAGCGGGATGACCTTGAATAAGTCTTTTAATCTGTCTTGTGCCTCAATGAAATTTACTCGTAGGAATGAGTTTAACCCATCTGTATAATGGAGATAATAATAGTGATTACATGTCACAGGACTGTTGTGAAGATTAAATTACTTGATATACAGAGTGCTTAGAATAGTGCCCGACTATTATAAATGTTTCGTGAGTGTAAGCTAATTTTCCTAATATTTGCATTACCTTCCTGAGCCTTAAGTTTCTTATCTGACAAGTGGTTACCAACACCTCCCCTACTACCTTGCAGATGATAATAAAAATCAAATAATGAAGCTTAGGTGTTCGTGCTATCTGATTATTTTAATCCCTGGAGACTGTGAGCTTCTGGAAAACTAATCCAACAGCTTACTCATTTTTGGAAGACCAACACTTAGTACAGGGGCTGGCAAATCACAGGTTTTAATATACATTTGAGTGCATATGTCTAAAATCACTAGGTGCAGTACCCATGAATGCAGTACTTCTGTTATCAAGGGAACAAAAAAACCAGTCTTAGGAGATTCCATTGTACTTCTGGGTAGATTAGAGAGGGAGGTGCGGGGAAGAGCCCATAAGCAAAGAGCTTCGTGGAAGCTATGGTAATGATAGACCTAAACTGCACTGAGGACCACAGTTTAACAGGAGAGACAGGGTACGCTCATTCCAGGGAAGTAGTGGATTTATGTTACATACTTTTTTCTCCATATCCAAATACCTGTTAATGGTGTCTCTCCTGGCTACCCCAAGTGATATTTAACTGAACTAGTCAAAAACTTTAACTAGTAGGAAAGTTGAAATATCTTTGAGAAGGTTAAGTTGAGCTTTCCAGCAAAAAGCTGAAAAGTGAGGCTGGAGCTTGAGAGACTGCCCAGGCTGAGGGGAGACTCAGAGCCATGATCCTTCAGAGGGCAGGCAAATGGAGAAGATCTCGGGCAGAGCCTTGGGGGACATCAACATTCAAGGGGAAGGAGAAGGGTGAAGGGAAGCCCACAAAGGAGAATACACTAGTAACGTGAGAGGCGAGAGGTCAACCATGAGAAGGGACATCATGAAAACTGATGATGGCATTCAAAGAGGAAGGGGGTGAAACACAGGATCACATGAGGCCAGAAATAAGGAGGGCAGGCTAACAAATTGAGAACTGAGGTCACTGGTGACCTTTCAGAGAGAATGGCAAAAACAAAACAAAACAGACAGAAGTTCATTTTCAGAAATTTTAAGTAGGAGTGGGAGTAAAGAAATAGAGAAAATTATAACCCTTATATAATAATCACACATTCGCTTAAATAATAATTCAAAGATGCTCCAAAATAATATCCTGGCCCAAATGTGGAATCAAAATATGCCCAAAGAACCTAAAATCTATATTGGATTTTGTCACCATATATTTAATTCTGCAAAAAGTTGAACCAATTTGCAACCAATATAAAAGGTGCTTGACTCTGATGCTCAAAAGGCAGCTACATTCAATTACAAGGTAATAAGAATCCCACAAACCTTAATGTGCATATGATCTCCTAGGGATCGGGTTAAAATGCAGATCAAGATGCAACAGGCCTGGGGCAGGGCCAAAGATGCTGAATTTCTTTTTTATTTTAGAACTTCTGTCTGTTTTGTTTTGTTTTTGCCATTTTCTTTTTTTATTTTGAGAATTATTTTACTTAATTTTATGTATTATTATTATTTATTTATTTATTTTGGAGAGGTTTTCGCTATAGGGCGCGTGCGCTCGCCAGACAGAGAGAGACATAGAGACAGAAAGCGAGAAATAACCCCTCAGGGTGATGGTCACGCCACAATCCCTTCTCCTCCATTCTCCTCTCGGGATCTTGGGCATGCACACACACGTACCCGGCGTGAGTTTTAAGCCACCGGGTCCGGGACGCGAACCGCAGTCGACTACATGGGAGTCCAGCGACATAGCCATTACGCTAACTGCTGGTTCCCTATGTATTATTATTATTTTAATATTTCCAAAGAGAGAGGAAGTGAGAAAGCAAGCCTCCAGGTCCGGGACTTGTACCACGGTCAGCCATGTGGGAGTTCAGAGCCCCTTCACCACCACACCACCAGCCAGCCCCACGATGCTGCATTTCTAACAACAGCCCAAGTAAACCCAGGAACTAGTTCTTGGGCCAATGGCAGGAAGGTCCCAAGTGGACCATGCAAAGTATGGTCATTAAAGCATGCCATGTTTTGTTCTGGTAAGTTAAATCATTCCATGTTTGAACAGCCTCTAACAGACATCTCTTGACATTCTCACAGTATTTCATAATTGCCAAGATGCTTTTGCATGTTATAGTTTATTTGATCATCAAAGATGATCCCCTGTTTTCCACAGGGTGATACTGAGCAGCCAAAGTTAATGACTTATGCAAATTCTCACCATCTGTGTCAGCAGTGGGCATACAACCCAGGTTCCTCCCTTCTGATCCAGAGTTTTCATGGAACAGAGCTATTGACTTGGGGGATAAATTCTGGCAGCCTATTCTCACAGGAGAAAGTAATGCAGGGCTCTCTACATAGCAAGGGTCCTCTGCAGCTCTGCCTACAACTGTGACCGGTGTTCAGGAACAGACATTTGCAAATCACATCATGTCTAATTCAGAAGCACTACTAAACATGCACCTGAGGCTACAAGGGTATGTCAAGTCAGGCTTACTTGCACAATTTTCTTACTCCACAAGTCTTTGGCAAGAGATATTTTACCATAAACAGTAAGTGTATCGTGAAATATCTGACTCTCCTGTCAAGTTAAAAGTTTTCATGGATAACGTTTGCAAACTGTGACTACACCGGAATCAAGACAAAGATACCAACCTAAGAACTGTCCTTAAGTTGAATGGTTTATTTACATGGAATTGCTGAGAATTTCAACACTGCCAACTTTGCTATGCCATCAGCACCTACAGTCAAAAGGAATTAGTTAGGTCTTTTATTCACCCGTAAAACTGTACATCAAATTTCCAAAGGAAACAGTAAGTACAAGTATTCTATCTTTACAATATTTCACATCAATAAACCAGACCATTGCTCTACAAACAGCCACTGGAAAAAATTCTGAATCAACAGACAAGAGCTAGCATTGAACTGAGTTGTCTAACCTAACAAGAGGGTCCGGATAAGCAGAGTCTGAGAACAGGGTTTGTTCAGTGTTGTGCAGTGGGTGTTGCTAAGTGGTATGAACTTTAAGAGTTGGGGCCTAGAAGGCAGTGTTTGGTCATGGGGGTACCATCCTCATAAATAGATTAATGCCATCTCACAAAGGGAGTTCTCACTCTAGGGAAGGGATCAGTTTCCATGGAAGTGGGTTATTATCAAAGATGGCTGCTCACAGGTTGCTGCCTTTTTTCTTGCACGTCCCCAACCTTCTCTGCTTTTGCTGGCCATTTTGTGACACAAGACCAGAAGCTAGCCAGATGCCAGGCCCATGCTTTTAGACTTTTCAGCCACCAGAAAAAAAGAAGTCAAATAAGTTCTCTTCTTTATAATCATTTACTATCAAGTATTTCTGTTGAGAAACACAATATGAGACTAGAACACCATGCTAAAGCAAGAAAGGACACAGAAAGTAAAGCTGCTTATGAGGCAGCAAAGGCTGAGTAGGGAGCAGGGAAAGGGACAACATTCAGCAGACCCAATCATCATAGATAGTGGAGAACAAGAAAAGGGATTCCAGGTAAAACTCATCAAAAGCAGATGGTCACAGGACAAAGGTCTAGGGGACCTTGGGAAGCACTGGGAAGGTCAGAGAGCCTTTGGCAATCTTCTAAAAGGACTCAACATCCAAATAAGACGTGCTCCTTGATTTTCTTATACTGTACATTCATTGTCTTTCAACAACCCCCCTACCCCCACCCCGCACCCTCAGAAGTCCTCTATTGTATTGACTGACACCTGTAAAATCATGTGGTCTAAGCTACAGAAAATTAATACCACCTGGCAGTGGACAAGGATAGTCAGGGAGAAAGCTCCAAGACCAGGTTGATGCTTTGCAGTGTGTCCTTCCTCCAACGCCTACTCAGATCAGAGAACCAATGAGACTTCAAAGGAGACAAAGTTGTCATCAACAAAATGACAAAATCTATACTCTAGGATAATCACAAAACCACATACACTGATGCCTGAGATCCAAGGGAACATTGGGCAGGACTGAAAAGAAATTTCACGAAAAAAGAGAATGTGGAGGGATCCTTACATAACCCTCTTAGAATTGACACAGCAGGAGCTTTAACTTATCTCACCGCATTCCTCTCCTATCCCAAAAAGGAGCCAGAAGGTCATTTGAAGCAGAGTACTAAATAGTTTAGAACCATGGTTATCAAAGCTTTTAAAAATCCTGAGGCTCAGGCCACACTCCAGTCCAATTTAATCAGTATCTCTGGAGTGAGACCCAGGCATCAGAATTTTTGCTGATTACAATGTGCTGAGAACCACTGGCTGAGAATCATGCAAAAAGCAAGAATTCGAGGGAACTTGTACCAATGACAAACTTACCTGGGACTCCATTGAAGAGGGGAGGGCAAGGATTATTACTCTAAATTCTAAGGCCCTCTCTCGGCTCTAATAATTTAAGAACCCTAAACACCGAACCTCAATGAAACCACCGAAACTTGCTGTTTTAACAACCATTATTGTGACATCATAAAAACAATTCAAACTTTTTTGCTTTATTCATAGCACAAAAACTAAACACTTTATTGCGATATCACCAGACACGCAGCAGCATTTTTATCATCAGGAAGAGAAAAACCTGCTATTTGTAGAATATCCTTAATAACCTCAATTGCATTTTATCTTCAATAACAAAGGTTTTATTATAGATAAGAAATATAGAAAACATGGAGGGGGGAGGGCAGAGACTCTGAAGACAGATTGGTGAGGTTTTAATCTGGACTGTATCACTTACTTGCTGTGCAAACTTCAGAAATTATTAAATGTCCCTCAATCTCGGTTTTCTCACCTAGAAAGTGAGAATAAAAACAGAAAAGCACCTACCTCTTGGTTTTACAAAAATTGAGCTACTATATGTAAGGCACTTGAGAAAGTGTCTGCCACACAGTAAGCATTCTACAACCAGTTCTTAAAGTCTGGATTATGCTGAGGTACCTGACTTCTCCTAAACTCTCTCCTACACCTGTCCCAAACACTCTCTCTCCACCAAACTAACAACCATGCAGACAACACAGTAGACAGGGAA
>NW_006160056.1:2670274-2678589 GCF_000334495.1 Tupaia belangeri chinensis
AAAGAGAAGACTCTGGAGCCAGACTAATAGGATGTATATCTCAGCTCCATAACTTCCTAATTATAAGATCTTAGACCAGGTGTCTATCTTGGCATCTCAGAGCCTTCATCTCTAAAACAGAGATAGCTTCTAACTCATAAGGCTGTAAGAGGCATTTATGAAGTTAATAAAGAAAAATATTTAAAACTCTACCGGGTATCTAGTAAGCTCTTACTATGGTTTGAGTATGCTTCCAAAGATCTCGTGTTGGAAATTTAGTCCCTAATGCAATGTTATTAGGTGGTAGAACCTTTAGCAGGTAATTAAGTCAAGAGGGTTTTGCCCTCAGGAATGAATAAATGCCATTACCTCAGGAGTGGGTTAATTATGAACAGAGCAGGCTCCTGATAAAAGGATAAATTCAGCCCTATTTGTCCCCCATCTCTCATGTTCAGTTGCCCTTCCACCATGGAATAATTTAGCCAGAAAGTCCTCATTAGATGTTAGTGTTATGCTCTTGCACTCTCCAGTCTCCAGAAACATGAGCCAAAGACACTTTCTTGATAAATGACTGCAGTCTAAGGTACTGTGTTACAACAGCAGAAAATCAACTAAGACATTACTCAGTAAATCTTAGCTGACTTTCAGGGGTTTATTTTCCTAATTACCTGATATTTCCTAAATGCAGCATGTACTCCCACTTCTCTGCCTTTCATTTGCTGCTTCCAGTCACCGGATTGGAACTTCTCTCTTCCCCATCCACTCCACCTGATACACCACTCATCCTGAGGATTCTTCCCTCATGCCCACAGAAATAGGCTTTTTAGAAAGGGCCTTATGGAATCCACAAACATCCTATTTGTGGTCATGAAGTAGTTTCAAATGCAGTTCATCCACAGCGTATAAAAGGACCTGGGGAGAAACTGCCTGTAGATAGTAGAATAAGAGGACCTCTCCCCTAAAGAACTGATCTCCCTGATGGTTTCTACTTTGCACTGCTAGAAAATGCAGGCACATCTAGCAAGCACATACTTATATTCTACTAGCCTTAGTCGTGGCTTAATCTTACTTTCCCATTATCCTGTTTTTTCTCATCTACCTGAGACTTGACTTTGATCTGTCTTGTTGGATTGTAAGTATATGCACATATGACATGAACCATCAGAAATTCTGGAAACGGGTGAGTTGAGATAAATAAATAAACAAAAACACAAGTTCTCAAGTGAAATGAAAATGTTTCATTTTTCCTGACTAACTACTTGGCTAGAAACCATTGATATGATCTGACATCTTAATTAAAAATACAACCAAAATGTTGAACCAGCTTCCATGCCACTTATTTTACTTCCTATTAGTTAGGTCTTAACCTATGCACATTTCTCAATTTAAGGTCTTCAATTATTTTATCTCCAAATAAAGTAAAATTATTTAATTCATCTACAGGTACAAAAATGACAGGTCTGACAGCAGTGACACAGCAGTAGCATGTGGCTTAGTCATGCTGGAGCCCTATGGAAGATCAGGGTTTGGTACCAAGTAGGCTGCACACATGGGGAGTGAAAGTTTGCATGCATGATCCTAGCTGGCTGGTAAGAGGAGGAGAGACCAGGACATGAGGCCCTCTTGAGGGTGCTTATTCCTCTCTCTTTCATGAAATAAACTTTAAAAAAAAAAAAAAAAAGAATGGGTATCTACTCCCAGTAACTCTAGAAAATAAATATATATCAATCCTTATACTCTACTCGCATGCATTTTTATTTTTTAAGAAAGATTTTTGCTATAGAACATGTGTGCTCACGGGAAAGCCAGAGAGAGAAAGAAAGCAAAAATTCACACACACACACATCCCCCAAGGGGGGATGGCAAGGCCACACTCTCTTCTTCTCTATTCTCCTCTTGGGATTTTGGCCACACACATACACCCAGTGTGAGTTTTAAGCCTCTGAATACAGGACTCGAACCATGGTCAACTATGTAGGAGACCAGCAACATAAACATTATGCCATCTGCTGGTCCCCTTGCATGCAAATTTAATGCCAAGTAAAGGTCAAGGGCTATTGAGTTTGAAAGTTAATGTAGATTCCAAAGATGAAAGATGAAACCTAGTGATACTCAAAGAATCAGCCTAAGACATATATATATATGTCTTACATATATATATATATTATATATCTGCATGTTCACATGGCATAATTCATACACACACACACATTCAGAACACTCTCCTGAGGATAGAACTCAGAGTAATTACAGAAAAGAAGAGAAAGATCACTTAACCACATAGTCTAGGAACATGAAGAAGCCTGCAGATTTGGGAAGCCTGGAGAGGCTTAAGTCATAGAACAGCATTTAAATATATTTGTCTGCTTACAATTTCCATTGCAAATGTGATTAGTTTGCTTGAATAAATAGGAATATGATGTGTTGGCCATGTTTTCCTCTTGAGGGTTATCACAGAGTTTTGATTAAGGACAAATGTTTGAAACGTTGGGTATATTTAAGTTCACTGCACTTAAAATGAGCTAAGAAGTTGTATAGGCTTGATTAAAGGGCTGCCTTAGTGAACTTAAAATTAAAAGCAATAAATTCCAATGATTCAAGTGATTGGGACTAAATACGGTATTCTGCCAGAAAAGTTGAAATGCAGCCCAAAGAGACTGAAATAGTGTCCAGGTTTCAAGAAATGGTGAAAGAGCAAAGGTCAAGTTGTCAGAGCTGCCTTTCCTCTGGGTTAGTGAATAATTCGCATTACACACAATTCCTTTTAAGTAGAACTTCACAGAGAGACAGGCTCCCAGGACAATCTGTTTTGTCATTTCCAAAAAGAAGCCACTCGAGCGTTCTGAGACGAGTGTGTAAGTGTTGTCAGATGGAGAGAGGAAAAGGAAAGATGGAAAAAAGAGAGAAAGAAGGGTCCAGGGCACAGGCCAAATATCCCCGCCAGTTTCCAAAACGGAAGTCAAGGTGACTTCCCCACCCGCTGGGGCGGAGCTCTTAAAACGTAATAGGATCAGGCTTCAGCCCAGGCTGTGCTCCCGAGAGGGAAAAGCCTTGGTCACCAACAACCAGGAGCGCGCTGAGGGGATCGAGGGCACCTGCCGACCCTGAGTCCTTCCCCGCCCCTAGTACACTGGGCCCCAACTGCGCCGGCTCCACCTCGCCGGCCCTGGCTCAGCCCCAACCGGTACCGACACCCCTCCGCGGCCAAGGGGGAGTGTCCATCCGACAAAGTTTCTGCTGCAAGGTCGGGCCTCGGTCCCAGCACGGTGCTGCCCAAGAGGGGCATTCTCCTCCCGCCTGCAGCTGCAAGATGGGACAGCTGCTAAGCACCCCATTTTGCTTTTCCCACTGCACCAACCAAGGCACGTGAGCGCCCCGGCCTCCAGCCCCCTAGGGTCCGCCGGCAGACGCTTACCTTGGCGGCCGCCATGCTTCGTCCCGGGTGCAGGCGGCTGCGGTAAGCACTCACTGGAACTCGCGTCCCGGTGGCTCACTTCCCGTCCGGTAGGCAGCGGGGGTGGCGATCCGGCCCGGCAGCGTGCGCGTCTGGCCTGCCTCCCCACGCCCTCCGGCCGGCGCAGGTCCTGGGGGGGGCGCCCGCCCCTTGGTCAGGCGGCCCCCGCCAGCCCATTGGCTGGGCTGGGCCAGGGCCGCCCGGGCGCGCGTGATCCGGGCGGCCTCTGCCCTGTGGCCAGGGAGGGCCCAGGTCCGGGTCCCTGACCAGGACAGGGACACGTGACTCCCACTACAGTGTTGGGCAGTGGCGGTCCCTCAGCAGGGGTCAGCGGTCCATGGTTGGGTGCAACCTGGTCACCTAAGGGAAGGTGGCTCCGTGAGGGCAGCTACTGGCTCAGGCGGTACTAGGATCCTTGGGGCAGGATAGGAGGGCCAGGAAAGTGACACAGTTGGTGCAGCGTGTGAGGAAGTTGGGAACTCCACCAGAGTTCCTGTTTAGCCACATTTTCCTTATTTATTTTTCCTCTCAGAGGGGCTCCGCTGTGCACTGAATGTAATGTATCCAGAAAACCTTTGATTCAAAAACATGGAGTGGTTGAAGGGGCGCCAAATGTTGTTGGGAAGCCTATTTTAGGTCAAATCTGGTAGACCTGGTATTCAACAAGTGAGTATAGTGCAGAACATGTATTTATGGGACTATTCCATTTTAACCTTGTATACCAGAACAGTAAAGGGCAGGAGTCCCAGGGTCCTACAATAAATCCAAGTTTTAATTGAAAAATTGCAGGTATGACTTCCAGAGGTCTTATACCTCTTTATCAGAATTTCATTTATCTGTCCCAGTCATCGAAATGCAGAAGGTCATGGTGATCAAGAAACATGTTTTTAATGTTTTATGTATTGTAGTTATATCAGCCAAAGTATTTATTATAATCAGTTTTTTAGTCAATATTGATTGAGTGCATACTATGTGCTAAACACATAGGAGAAAAAAAAACCCAAAAACTAAAGAGCTGCTCCCAGCCCTCAAAGAGCTGAAGAGTTAGCAGCGAAAAAGCAGACATATAAATGTGAACTCTCATACAACCTGTTAAGGCAACAGCCTGTTCCCAGGACACCGAAGAGCACTGAGAACTAAAGCTGTTTAGAGATGATGCCTGAGCTGAAAGCAGGAAAGGGTCTGAGATGCATGGCGAGGAGGGTGTTCAAGTTGCTGGGGAACCACAAATCTTGATTATGAAGGGTAACTTGAGCTGTGAGACTGAAGGAAAAGGAGTCTGGACTGGCAAGTAAAGGCTATGTCATGGAGGATCCTGGGTGCTATGCTGAAGGGTATGCAGCTTAACTGAAGGACTGTAAGGCAGAAAGCATGGTGGCTAGGTTTACAATACATTAACATGATCTCTCTGTGCTGTGGTGTGAATATACTACTCCAGATTCCTAGGTTGGAAACTTAATCTCCAATGCAGCAGTGTTGGGAGGTATTTAGGTCGTGATGGCTCAGCACTCGTGAATGGATTAACATAGCTATAAAAAGGGCTTGAGGAAGTGGGGTTTTTTTCCCTCTCTTGCTGTGCTCTCTTCTGCCACGTGAACACACAGCATTTCTCCCTTCTGGAGGACACAGCATTCAAGGAGCCATCTTGAAAGCAGAGAGACATGCCCTAACCTGCCAACCTCTTGATCTTGGATGTCTCGGCCTCCATTACTGAGAAATAAGTTTTTGTTCTTTATAAATTATCTAGTCTCAGGTTCTGTTATAGCAGCACAAAGTGGACCAAGACACTGCTTGCAGTGTAGAGAATGAGTCAAGATTAAACTTGAATATTCAGATAATGCAGGCTGGGGATGGGATTGGACTAAATGGATGCATAAAGAAAAAATTAGTTGGCCATAGTGACTTCTTATAGGTGGGATTAGGAAGGAGAAAGGAAATCATCCTGTCTTGCATTTAGATCTGTGAGATGAGTATCTGGAGTTAAACCAAATTTTGGCCTGAGACGGCCTCTGTACACATACTTGAGTTCTTATAAACAGATCATAACCTAACTTAGGAGTCTGCTTCCTCAACAAATGACTGAGTCACAGCCAATCACAGCATCCCTGATTTAGCCAGTTGCAAACAGCCCACTGTTTAAGCTGTGTTCTAATAGACGACATCAAGCTGTCACCAATCCAGGTGATTCTCTACCTCACTTGGCTTTTCCATAGGTCACGTTCCTTTTTCTGTCGGTAGGTGTTATTCAACAACACAGCAACCTGGCGTTTCTCAGAACCAGTCTTGGGTGCTGCCAGATTCACAGATGTTTCTTTGCTTAATTAAACTCTGCTAAATTAAATTTGTCTAAGTTTTGCTTTTAACACTGGAAAGACACCTGAGGTCAGTAATATAAGAAGAATTTATTGAGGTCTGTGTGTTTGTAAGGAAAATGTACATTCAAGGTACAAATTATGTTGTAGAAGCCTAAGAAAGAAGCACTTTTAAAAGGAGCAACTAATTAACCTACTCTCAAGAGGGTCAACAGAGTCCAGAAGACTTAAACATGTTCATATGCAGAAGAAAAAGAACAACAGAGTGAATAAATGAAGACACACACACACATACAGGAGAACTGATAGAGAAAACTATGGCAAAGGACAAGTCTAAAGCTCAACTGGAGTGGGAGAGAGATGGAGGGGAGGGGAAGCTGCTATGAAAGCATTAAAAGGTGCACTGAATTTTGAAATAACTGGCACCAAATTCTAACCGATGAGGCCCTATGATAGGTTGAATTGTGTCTCTTGAAAGCCCTAATCCTCACTTCCTCATATTGTGACCTTATTTAGATATTGAAAATATGAAGATATAATTAGTTAACATGAGGTCATGTTAAGAGTAGGGTGGGCCCTTAATTCAATATGCCTGATGTTTTTATAAGGACACAGAGATAAATTGTGAGAACGCTGTGTGACAACAAAGGCAGAGACTGAGTGATGGCAGCTGCAAGCCAACGAGCATCAAGGATCCACAGCCACCCCCGAAGCTAGTAAGAGGCAAGGAAGAATTCTACCCAGCGTCTCAGTAGGATCATGGCCCTGCTGACATCTTGGTTTGGGATTCCTGTCTCTCAGAACTATGGGAGAATAAATTTCTGTTATTTGAAGCCCCCCAATTTGTGGTACTTTGTTACAACAGCCCTAGGAAACTAATACAGGCCTCTAAGCTACCTGTGTTTTATAGCGCCATATGTCAACTTTGCCAGCTGGGAAAGCAGCCAATTCAAATCATGGGGAAAGCTCATGGGCTAACAAGGCACACAGCCTGAGCATGAGTCCAAGCCCTGGGAGTTCAGAAGAGTAAGCAACGTGGCCTATCCTGAGCTTTCACCTTCCCCAGAGCACCTAAGCCTTGTAAATGCCCTTTGACCATGCTCTTAAACTATCTGATTTTCTCCAGCTCCATTCAAAACAAACAAGCCAACAAAAGGCAGCACTCCATTACCAGAATGCCCATGCTTCCCAGATTAGATTTCTGGAAAGAGATCCTGCAGGAATGGTTGCAGAGTCCATCAACTACAGGAAACTTTAGGCACGTAGCTACAAATTGCAATAATGATCCTTCATATGGATTGCATTTTGCAAAGGTAATGCCAGAGCTAGTAAAGGACCTGGAGTGAAAGGAGAGCCACTTAGACAAGAAGTTCCCAACTCTTGACCTTGCAGCTGAGACTGGCAAGGACACAGAGAGCCCCTCAGTTACAGTCACTTGGTTTTAGAATCTTGCCAGGGGTCACATCGCACATGACAGCCTTCCCAAAGAGTGAGCTAATGGTAGATCAAAAATAAATATCACCTAGCTTCTTAGTAGCTCCAAAAGAGAAAGCCGTGTTAACATTTTTAGAGTTAGGAAGGAAAGGAGAGGGAGGAAGTGAGTCAAGATGGAGAGCCATGAGACACCTTGGGAAAGTGTGATTGAAAACAAATCCTGAAAGCTTTCAGCTATTAAGGTCTGTGAACAAGGCCTTCGACAGCTGGTTCCTGAGAGCAGAGCAAGGCTGTGTTGCCTACTGGAGGCTCTAGGACAGAATCCATTTACTTGACTTTTTCAGCTTCTAGCATCCACTACTTTCCTTGGCTCATGGCCCTTTTTCTCCAAATGCAAAACGCCAGCAACAGAGGGTCCAGTTCTCATATCACATCACTCCGGTCTCATTTGCTGCCTTCCATACTTAAGGACCCTCTGAATACCAAGATAATCCATAAAAGCCTCACAATGTTAAGGTCCATTGATTAGGGTGTTAGTTTGCTAAAGCTACCGTAGCTAAATACCAGAGACTAGGTGACTTGAACAGCAATTGACTTTTCTCACAATTCTAGAGGCTCGAAGTCTGAGATCAAGTTATCAATAGAGTTGGTACCTTCAGAGGCTTCTCTCCTTTATTTGCATCTCATCACCTTTCCCTTGTCTTCCCTTTCCGCATATTTGTGTCCTGGTCTCTTCCTGTAAGGACATCAGTCACATTAAATTAGGGCCCACCATAATGACTTCATTTTAGTTAAATTACTAATTTAAAGGCCATAGCTCCAAATACAGTTACCTTCTGAGGTACCAGAAGTTGGAATTTCAACTTAGGAATCTCCGGTTTCAGTCAGCAACTTTAGTTCCATCTGCTACCTTAATTCTCTTTTGCCATGTAATATGTTAATAGGTTCCAGGAGCTGGCATCTGGATGTGTTTGGGAGCCATTATATTTCCTGACACATCTTGTCTTGAAAATGTTATCTCTGGTATAGCCAGTCTTAGAAACGTATTAGTTCCTAAAGGAGACTATTTGGTAGTTTCAGAACTGGCTCTATAGTCTAGTAGTTAGAGAGCCAGATTCCCACCTGGTTGAATGAAG
>NW_006160056.1:2678640-2681637 GCF_000334495.1 Tupaia belangeri chinensis
GCAGGTTGAAAAACATGCTGGGTGTATATGTGCGTGTACCTAAATTCCTGACAGGATGGGGAAACTTAAAACCAGAGATTGTGTCATGATTATGCACCATTGAGCAGGTGCTTTCTCCCTCTCTTTGGCTCTCTCTGGCAAGTGTATGTGCCCTCTGGCAATTAAAAAAAAATGATACCTTCAACGATAGTCCCATAATCCAACCCCATTTAAGCAAAACTGGCTACCCAGAGGAATTACATGAAAAGCCTTTAAAGAGACTGAGTCTGTTTTCTATGGCCCAAGACCACAATATCCCTTGGTCTTGTACAAGCCCAAGTCTGTGTTTATGAATCTGGCTAAAGCCCTCTGAGCCTAGCTATGCCACTCATGCCAGACAGACAGAGAGAGACAAGAGAGACAGAAAGCGAGAAATCACCCCCCAGGGGGGATGATCACGCCGCAATCCCTTCTCCTCCATTCTCCTCTCGGGATCTTGGGCACACACGCACACGCGCCCGGCGTGAGTTTTAAGCCACTGGGTCCGGGACGCGAACCGCAGTCAACTACGTGGGAGTCCAGCGACATAGCCATTACGCTAACTGCTGGTTCCCAATATCCCTTGGTCTTGTACAAGCTCAAGTCTGTGTTTATGAATCTGGCTAAAGCCCCCTGAGCCTAGCTATGCCACTCATGGTGGGGACAAATCAAATGTAGCCCCTCCCCAATACCTCGATGCTCTCAGAGGCCTAGGTATGCCCCTCAGCAGCCTGCTCTCTGACCGCCAAGATGGAGCAGTGGCCAGTAAAAATATGCAACATGTTTGGGCACCCTGGCCATGGTACATTTCTTCTCAGCACAACTTTTTGCCTAGGATTACTGAAACTCTTCATCCAGAGCTCTACAATATTTTAAGATATTAGTATGTCTATAAGACGTTCTTACCAAAACTGGCATAATAAAGCATGTTTTTGTTTAAAATTAAAAAAAGTAAAATAAAAAACTCTATTTACATTCTTCCTTATAACTAATCATGATATAGAAAAAAGAGAGCTAGTTGGATCATGTAGATTCTTTTTTTGTATGTTTAGTTTTTTTTGCTAGAGAGCACATGTATTCACCAAAGAGAGACAGAGAGACAGAGGGAAAGGAGAAAGCACTGCCCACAGGGAATAGTCGTGTTGCAACCCCTTCTCCTCCATCTCGCCCTGCTTTCGAGATTTTGGGCACATGCACACACACACATGCCCAGAGTGTTTTCAGGTTGCCTAATCTGGGACTCGAACTGTGCAGTTGGCTATGTGAAATCCAGTTGTCTATTAAACCGCAGAGCCAGCCTGGAGCCAGATCTTATTGTCATTTCCCTATCAATCTCTGGCTAAATAACCTCAGAAAACATAGAGTTAGAAATCAGATAAATCTGTATTTGAGTTCCATCTTTGCCACTCATGGCTGTGTGACCTTTGGTCAGTTACTAATCTCTCTGATCCTTGGTCTCCTTTTCTGTAAAATAGAGATTAGCCAATATCCATTCTGCAAGGTTGCTATGAGTATTAAATTGAACATATATAAGTCATCTGGCATGTAGGACTATATTATTAAAAAGAATAATGCTAATTGAATAAGGGTGAGAATAGCTGTTCTCCAAGACTGCTTCTAAGCCTCTAGTCTTCTGTTACACAGAGAGACAGACTCTTCATGTACGGGCCCACTCAGGATATTTTGAAGGCAGGGAAACAGGAGGGTAGAAGGAAGGAGAGAGGTAGATCAATTTAGAAGTGGAAAATCTACTTCTGAAACGGCAAATTTAAACTGAGGTAAGATAGATAACGGGAAAGCACTTGAGTATTTAAGAATAATCTATTTGTGTTAGCTCTCGATTTCCACTTTGAAGGTACTGGACCAGACCATTCACATCTAAACTTGTGGTGATGCAATCACAACACTAGCCTCGGGGCTGCCAGCATTTGCAGCCTGTAACTTACTTCCTACTGCTACTGCCCGAGTCCATTAAGGGTCTGCCGCTAGAAGCAGAGGTAGTACAGCCAACCTCTGAGGCCTGTTGCAAGTAACAGAGCTTACTCTCTTTAGGCTGTAATTCAGCAAAGAAGATCTTTAAGCAGTGCATTTGTTTTTCTATTTTTTGAGAGGTTTTTGCTATAGGGTGTGTGTGCTCGCCAGAGAGACAGAGAGAGAGAGAGAAAGAACGGGAGAAATCACCCCCCAGGGGGTGATGGCCATGCTGCAATCCCTTCTCCTCCATTCTCCTCTCGGGATCTTGGGCACACATGCACACACAACTAGTGTGAGTTTAAGCCACCAGGTCTGGGACTCGAATCGCGGTTGGCTACATGGGAGTTCAGTGACATAGCCATTACGCTAACTTAAGCAGCGCATTTTAAAATGAAAATGAAGCTCATGTTATATCAAAAGAGAGATGGGAAACCAAATGTCTGTGGAATGCCTAGCTCTTCTCAGTAAGACTCAGAATGTGGTCTGTGCTGCCTCTCAGGAGCTCCCGTCCCTACTTCAGGATGCCTGTAGTTCTTCTACAGACAGAGCTCTCCTCGGTCCCAGTGCTTCTGCATGTGCTGTCCACTCTGCCAGGAGCCTCGCCCACCTCATATCCACCTAGATTATCTTTTTCATCCTGCAGGTCCTCAAGGACACCTTTCCTGACCGCCCTTTCCAGAGAAGGGACTTTGTTGTTCATTGTCTCTGCGTTCTGTCATTCTCTATCTCCGCAGATAGCATATTTTCACAGTGAGTAACCATTTTTGGTTGGTTGGTTGTTTTCTTAGCTTGGTAGGAAGAAGACAGTGAAAAATGAAATTAAAACTAGAGGAAGAAAGTGTACTTCTGGAGTAGATACTGGGAAGTTCTAGCGGTAAATGACCTGAGGCATTAGCTCTATCAGCATTACCTTAAGTAAGTGACTTGAGACCTGACATAGTGGAGCAACCTGGATTCCAGCTCCAATCCAGTTCAGCCAGTTAACAGTTGTCTAATGGTAGACAA
>NW_006160056.1:2681668-2701629 GCF_000334495.1 Tupaia belangeri chinensis
TCTTTCCTCCAAAACTCCAGCAATGAGTATACTTGATTTTGAAGATACTTAATCACATATTAACATTCTATTCTCTTTTCCTGTATTCATTTAGACGACCCATCAGCCTATTTTACACATGAGGTGGAATAGAAAGCCATCTAAGGGGTGAGGACAGTGAGAGCCCCTGTATTTAAGTTGCGAATGGTCTTTTCATAAGGAGGCCAACCAACTTGTTTACCCTGGCTAAATTCATAGAACAGAAAGGTAACTTTCTACTCCACGTGGAAGAACAAAAATTAACCTGCTCTTGCTCAATGTGTGTGTTACAATCTGTGACAGGCTATTTCCAAGACCCCTGTTTAAAGGTAGATAACTCTCCTGGTAGAGCCAGTCCAAACAGTCACCCCCAGGGCTTTTTATTTTTAGAAGCCTTAGGCTATGGGACATGGAATAGAAGTAGTGAATAGAAAAGACTCCTCTGTCCAATACCATGACCACGGGCCACATGTGGCTACTGAGCACTTCAAGTGTGTCTAGTGTGGATTGCAGGGTGCTGAGAATGATATAAAATGAGCAGTGGATTTTAGAGATTTAGTGTGAAAATCAAATGTAAAGTAACTCATTACTTTTTTTTATTAATTACATTTTAATATAAAAATATTTTAGATATATGGGTTAAATAAAATATCTTCAAACTAATTTCATGTTTCAAAAACATTTTTAATGTAACTATCAGAGCAATTGAAATTTCTTGTCGTTTTGCAGTATTTTGCTATTGAATGATGCACATAAAGAGCTAGAGTTATGTGTCCGGGGGAGGATGAAGGAGTTAAAATAGTAAAGGGAAGGATTGATGATGAGAGATTTAGGAGTGAGAAAAGAAGGCATTTTGCCTTATGTGTCTGATTGGACTTGACTGAACCATTAGGCAGCAGGCTAAGGAAAGTTCCTCAATACCAGGGGATTGACTAGAATAAATGAAGTGAAAATTATTTGGATTTTCAAGATATGTGACTTCATATGAAGCTAGAGTATGATGAATTGAATAGGAGGGGCAGGATGGAGTAAGAGGCTGAGGCATCAAATCAGATTCTACAGCCACATCTCTCCCCTCCCAGCTGCATGAGATAGTGTACTTTCTCCTTGGTGGAGAAGAGAGTTACACGTGGAAAGGAAAAAATTAAATTGATGTTCATGGTGAATTAAACAAAGGTTGAATCTTCTCACTTTAGTATCAGTTGTTTATTTTGGAATATGATTTTAAGGGCCAGCAGGTGGCGTGGTGGTTGGGGGCGCTGGATTCCCACATGGCCGACTGTGGCTCAAGTCCTGGACCTGGCAGCTTACTGTCTCCCTTTCTCTTTCTCTGAAACTCGGCCTCTCTCTCTCTCTGTCAATTAAAAAATAATAATAACAAAGAGAGGGACAGAGCAAGCAAGTGAGAGAGGAGAGGGAGAGAGAAAGATTGAGAGAAAGAGGGAGGGAAAGTGAGAAACCAATCCACCAGGTTCAGGACTTGAACCACGGTTGATCATGTGAGATTCCAGTGCTCTTAATCACCATGCCACCTGCTGGCCCCAAAGCAATTTTCTTTAAAAAAGAAAAGAAAAGAAAAGAAAGTAATAAAAAAAGAAATAAAGAGAAAGAAAAACAAAGCACTCCCTACTGTGATAACGTGTGCTGGTTGATGCTGCCATACAATGGGCTGAAGCCACACGGTAGGCACGCCTGTGTGTCCCAAATCCTGACAAAATGGAGAAATGGAGAAAAAAGGAGTGTGATTTTTTTATTTGTTTTTTTCTTATTATTTTCATATTGTGGGGATGAGTGCTTTCTTTCTCTCTAGAGAGTGTGTGCATACTCTGGCAATTAAAGAAAAAATAATTTTTTAAAGTTCATGGGTAAATGGAATTAAAATATGAGTTTTTTTGGGTGCAAAGTTTTTGGAAACTCATACTTTTTTTTCCTCATATTTGTTGGAGGGCGCATACATTCACCAGAGAGAGAGATATAAAGAGGGAAAGTGAAAAAGCACCCCCACACACATCGACAGGGGATTGTCATGCTGCAATCTCTTCATCCTTTCTCCACCATTCTCCTTTTGAGGTTTGCAGCAGGCACGCATACATACCTGGAAAGTTTTTCACTCTGCTAAGCCCAGAATTCAAACCATGCGCACTGGTCCTTTTAGAATCCAGTCAATGACCTCATGCAGGCCAGCCAAGTTTTTTTCATAAAATGGATTTTCTATGAACTTTTTATTTTTTATTTTATTTTTATTTATTTATTTATTTTTATTTAATTTTTATTTTTTGGAGAGATTTTCACTGTAGGGTGCGTGCGCTCGCCAGACAGACAGAGACATAGAGACAAAAATGATAAAAATTACTAATTTCTCAACCATTCTCTAGTAGATGGGTGTTTAAATAATTTAACATTTTTATCAGTCTCAAATATAACATTAGATTTATCCTGAGTGTTGCTTTTTTTGAGAGGTTTTTGTCTTAGGTTATATGTGCTCCCGGGGAGAGAAAGAGAGATAGAGACTATGAGAAGGAAAGTGAGAAATTACCCCGGGGCAGGGGGGGGTAATTTCAATTCCTCAATACCTTCTTCTCCATTCTCCTCCCGGGATCTTGAGCATGCACACACATAAATCCAGTGTGAGTTTCAAACTACCAGGTCTGAGACCTGAAATGCAGTCAACCATGTGGGAGTCCAGCGACTTAACTGCTATGACGTCTGCTGGCCCCTGTCCTGGTCCTTCTAAGGAAAGTTACAGAAGTTTATAAAAGCCATTGAGAATACAGAGAAAGTCAATGAGAGTTGGTCCTCAGGTGGTTTTTTTCCTTTTAAATCATGATAATATAATGGACTCACTTTTAAGTTATTTTCTTTTTATGAAATTTTATGCCTGACTCCTTAGGAAAACATTATTCTATTTTTTTCATTTTTAAAAATTATTATAGGTGGGACCAGCAGATGGCGCAATGGTTAAGTCACTGGACTGCCACGTAGTCCTGGCACGTGTGCATGTGTGCACAATATCTGAGAGGAGAATGGGGAAGAGGGATTGAGGTGTGACTATCCCCCCCCGCACCCCGGGGAGTGATTTCTCGCTTTCTGTCTCTCTGTCTCTCTCTGTCTCTCCGGCAAGTGCACCCTCCCTGTAACAAAAATTGATGGCGCAATGGTTAAGTCACTGGACTGCCACGTAGTCCTGGCACGTGTGCATGTGTGCACAATATCTGAGAGGAGAATGGGGAAGAGGGATTGAGGTGTGACTATCCCCCCCCGCACCCCGGGGAGTGATTTCTCGCTTTCTGTCTCTCTGTCTCTCTCTGTCTCTCCAGCAAGTGCACCCTCCCTGTAACAAAAATCTCTTAAAAAATTATTATGAGCAAGAATTTTTAAATTTTCTATATTGTGGATGATTTGGAACATGATTTGACTATTGGGTTTTCAACATCACTTTCAGAAATACATTCTCTTTGTACTGAGTACAGATCAAGTCTCTTGATCCTAAATTTCATTTTAGAAGAAGTGAAGGCACATTTTTAAGAATATTAAAACTTAAAATTACTCATGATATCCGATATGCTGAAATACTGCATTAAAACCTGTAAGATGTCTGAGGTTTTTATCCTACCTGCAAGCTAAGAAGTTTTATGGATGCTAGCAGAAAACACGAGACTCTTGCATTGGAGATAAAGAATAGTTTACTACTCACAGCAGTTATCAATAACTGCAATATTATTTTGCTTCTCCAAACCTCGATTACCACAGGGAGACACAAAGAGGGCCAGGTAATACACATGCAGTTGATTGTAATACAAGAGATGAACCCTGAGCGTAGAGAACCTGAAACTTTTACAATGGATAGTAAACATGTGGTCTTATATCCAGAAGTTTCCAAGTTGTTATGCAAATATCCTGATAAGTTAATTTGGAGCAAAAGACATCAGAGCCTCTGCTAATGGCAAAATCAAAGTGACTCCATCTTGGAGCTTATCAGTCATCTTGACCAACACGACCTTTGTACATCCTAGAGTTCCTTGGCTATAGTCCCAAGGCTGAAATGTAACCTAAGTTGTTACAGTAAAATGTCTATGATCCTTATCCATTCATTGACACAATAAACTATTCATAGATTCATCAGACACCTCCCTGATGTACTTGTTTTTATAAGCTCCTCCCATATCAACTATATAAGCATGTACTTTGGGGGTAAATCATGTAGATATCCCCCCGCCTCCACCTTTCAAGATGCTTTTGTTAATATCCTTTTTTTTTTTTTTTTGAGATGTTTTCGCATGCACTCACCAGAGAGAGACAGAGAGACAGAAAGCGAGAAATCACCCCCCAGAAGGATGGTCATGCCACAATCCCTTCTCCTCCATTCTCCTCTCGGGATCTTGAGCATGCATGCACACGTGCCCAGCATGAGTTTTAAGCCACTGGGTCCAGGACTAGAACCACAGTTGACTACATGGGAGTCCAGTAACATAGCCATTATGCTAACTGCTGGTCCCCTTAATAAACATCTAACAAGCTATCCTTGTCTGCCTCATTCTTTGGTCTATCAGCACCTTTGAACTTTGGAGGTCTTTTTGCTTGCTTTAATTCACCTTGAATCAGATGCCAAAAAAAAAAAAATTAAAAGCAGGAGATTTGTGAAGAATTTTATTCAATAGAGAATAAATACTGTATTTAAGAACTAATTTGAATATAACATGTGTTTTGTTCTTTGGGATGTTGCTCTTTTCTTCGGGATCACCCCACCATGTCTATTTTTGTCTGACATATTCTACATTCTTTCCATATACTCTGGCCATAGAGGTCAATATCTACATGCATATTCTGCAAAGCAGTTAGTGCAGAGATTTGTCAGTAGAACTGTCTGTCCCCATCTAGACACACTAGCTGTCATGTCCACTAGCTGTCATGTCCACTTCCATAAGTGAAGTTTGGGCAAACCATCCCCACTCTGCCAGCAAGTTTGTAAGTGTGTATGAAAGAGTAAGAGACCTACTGTTTCCTCTTGGGGACGAAATAAAAGAATACCCTATATGCTTCCTATAGTAATCTTCACCCACCAATATGGCTGAAATGCCACTGATCTCCAAAAGCAGTCTATAAAGAGTTTTCATCCAAAAAGAGTTTTTTTTTTTTTCTCCGTACGGGAAAAGTCTTTATAATATTGGCATGAATAAGTTATGAAAAGCCTTCACAACTGAAAGAGACATAATTATCATTCATGTATAACAGATTTGTTTATTCTGTAAAGATTCATTTCAGTTGATTAATTATCAGTATCTGCTGATGGTGGGGGTAACAAGGCTGCTCTGATGAGAGAATTATTAAAATACATGCGTAGAATATTTATCACTGAGCACATATTGTATAAACTTAGCATATTTATCATGTTCCTTCATTATGGGATCTTTCTTCCTCCAAATAGATTTAACAATACTACCCATGTGGAGGAGGGCACTTTTACTTCTAGATTTGGTACTTTATTTTTTTTTTATAGAGAAGTTGACTATTTTTATAAATAATACCAATAACCCCCAAAGTAAGTAAGTAGGACTTTGTAAGTTCTTCTCCTTCTCTTCTCAGTCTTAGGCAGAGCCCCTCCTTGAAACACAATGTAAGTTGTCTTCTCTAGCAACATCAAGTTTGACCTTTGGCTAACCATTCAGTATAACTACTGTTTAAAGGAAAAAGAATAACTTTTTGTAAATTAATATTAAGCATTTTAAGTGAAGATAAAAAGTAATGAGTTGTTTAAATTTAAATGAAAATACTAAAATCAATTTCTTCAACTTATATGTAATGATCTTCAAATTATTGAAGATTATTACAATTGCGATTGTAAGAACTATCATTTATTGATTCTGTGCTACATGTCAGACACTAAGCTGGATGCTTTAGCTATGCTTTCTCATTTAATTTCTATAATACCCGTGAGGCTGATATTATCTCCTTTTCATAGCCTAAGAAAGTTAGACACAGGAGCCAGCAGGTGTCATGGTGGTTAAGGTGCTTGACTCCCACATGGATCGACTTGGTTCAAGTACCAGACCTGGTGGCTTGAAACTCATTCCAGATGCATGTCCATATGTGCCCAAAATCCCAAGAAAAGAGTAGAGGAGATGGGATTGTGGCATGGCCATTCTCCCTGGGGAATGCTTTCTCATTTTCTCTCTCTCTCTCTCTAGCAAGCATATGTACCCTATAGCAAAAATCTCTCCGAAGAAGAAGAAGAAGGAGAAGGAGGAGGAGGAGGTAGAAAAGGAGGAGGAGGAGGAGAAAGAAGTTAGATACAAAAAGATTAGGTCACTTGCCTTATAGCATTTAGCTTATTATGTGACCAGGTTGATATTCAAACTACTCTCTGTCTACTCCATTATCTTTGGGCCTCTCAGCTACTATCCTGGAATTCTTTCTTCTGGTTCTTAGGTGAGAACACTATAATACAAGTCAGAAGACTTGGGCTGTGATTCCAGCTCCAACAATGCAGTCTGTAATATTTTTACCTCTATGACTCTCAGTTTCACCATGTATTTATCTCATCTATTCCCACAGCTTCAATGTCTGACTCTCATATCTTTACCTCTTTCCTCATCACTTTTTCTGAGCTCTGACCCATAATTCATTTTATGTATTTGGGCATTTATACTTTCACATATCCAGACTGGACACCATCCCAACCACTACTCCATGTCTATCTCAATGAATATTATCTTTAGCCTTGGAGATGCCCACGTTCTGCAGACTCCACCATGTATCACTTCTCTTCACCTCCACCACTGTGGTAGTCCCAGCATGGTCACCTCTCCTAAGGAGTTCAGATACAGAGTCTTTTAACCAGTTTCTTCACTTCCATCCTCACTCCCTTTTCACATCATTTCCCACCCTGCACTCAAGGGGAGCCTTGGGAAAAGCACCCAAAACTCATCAGGTCACTCCTCTACTCAAAATATTATTCTTTTTATTTTTAGGATGATTTTTGCTACAGGGTGTGTGTGCTCACCAGAGAGACAGACAGAAAGTGAGAAATAACCCCCCAGGGCGGATGAGCATGCTACAGTCCCTTCTCCTCTGTTCTTCTCTCAGGATTTTGGGCGTGCATACACATGTGCCCAGCATGAGTTTTAAGCTACAGGTCCGGGACTCGAACTGTGGCTGACTACATGGGAGTCCAGTGACAACATTACACACCATCTGCTGGTACCTCAAAATCTTTTAATAGCCCTTAACAGTCCTTAGATAAGTTCCAAGCTTTAATTTGCTTACAGCCTTCTATGAATTCAGCTCTTTCACCACTTACTTTCCCATAATCTCTTCTTTAGCCAATCTAAACTAATTTGTTTCTTAAACTCTTCTCACTCTCTTTCTTAGGCCCCTCTTAAGTTTTGCTTGCTTTAATCAGAGGACCAAGTTTCTTTCTAGTTTCTAATTTATATTCATCCCTGAATCTTAAGCCTTCTCTGGGCATCTCCAGACAGGCTGCCTTACTATGTAGTCACATGCTATCCTGTGCTCCCTCCATTGCCAGTCAGAGCACTTTTCATTCATTATGACTGCTTGTCTCTCTTCACTAGTAGTTCTTGATAACTGAAATCAGGGACCATAACCTTGGTTACTATTAATCAGCAATTCCCACATTTTATAGACTTCATTTCTAAAATGGACATCATAACATTTGCTCTGACTAATCTCAGTGTTTTTGGAGATATTTGAGAAGACATATTAAAATCTATAAAGTAATAAATATGTTATTCTATTATTAAATGTAACTTTACTTCTACATTTCAGACAGCAAAAATAAAACTGAGTTCTAATGTCTAAGATTTAGTTGCATTAGTCATTTCAGAATATTTTTCTGATCTAGGGAGTTGTATTATTGTAAAATTCTTCAGATGACTCAGAAGCACAGATAAGTTTAATACTCATGCCTTAGACTATTTTTCCAATTTGAGAGGTAATGGTCCTCAGGAATCAGTGTGAGTGATTTCCTCAGTCAAATGAATCCTCCAGAGATAGCTCCCAGCAAATTCTTCTAGAAGGAAGTCTTTTTAAAGCCCAGAAATATAATCATAATTGACCAATCCGATCAGTAGGTCATATTTAACTTGTGAAATTTAGAAACTAATTACTAGGAAGGAAAGCTTTCACAGAAAAGTGACCTATGAAAAAGAAAGAACTAATTTCCTGTAGCCTTAAGAATAGAAAGACCCTTGGGACCAACAGTTAGCGTAATGGCTATGTCACTGGACTCCCTTGTAGTCGACCGCAGTTCGCGTCCCGGACCCAGTGGCTTAAAACTCACGCCGGGCACGTGTGCGTGTGTGCTCAAGATCCCGAGAGGAGAATGGAGGAGAAGGGATTGCGGCATGGCCATCCCCCCCTGGAGAGTGATTTCTCACTTTCTGTCTCTCTGTCTCTCTCTGTCTGACTGGCGAGCGCACGTGCCCTATCGCAAAAACCTCTCCAAAAAAAAAAAAAAGAATAGAAAGACCCTGACACATAATGGTCAAGAGGTGAAGGGGAGCCCCTCATATTGTACAGCAGCTAAGCACTGTGCATTGGGAGCTAGATCCTATATGGCTGACCACGGTTGGAATTACAACCCTGGCAGCTTAAACACATGCCAGTGCATGTATGTGAATGAACCAAATTCTTATGAGATAGAGAAATGGAGGTTAAGAAAGGGTTGAGGCATAACTATACCCCATTGCGGGGGTGGGGGTGGGGGGGTTGGAGTTATTTTTCCCTCTTTCTCTTTCTGTCTCTCTTTGACAAGTGTATATGCCCTCTGGCAAAAAGGGGAGTGGGACAAGTGCTGGGTTGTTTCCCAAAGAAGTGAGGGAGGGGTGTAGAGAGTAAGGGAAGAGACTGTGTTAATTAACATTTCCCATATTGGGTTCTTTGGAACATTGTTTGGATGATGTTAAAAGCAACACCTTGAGAAACAGTTGTAATCCAAAATAAATAAATATGCTATATCCCTTTTGAACATTTACACATTACAGTCTGAAATATTTGCAGTAAAGTTAAAGCTTTTTAACATAGCTTTACTTTTCAATTCCTAAAATTATTTGAGAATGAATGAAAAGCCATCTTTTATTTAAAAAAAAACTATTTAATTTTATTTATTCATTCATTTATTTTAATTTGACCAGATAGAGACACCGACACAGAGAGAAGTGAGAAAGTAAGCCACCAGGTCCAGGACTCGAACCATATGGGAGTGCCCAGTGCCTTAACCACCACACCACCTGCTGGTCCCTGAAATGTCTTCTAACAGTTCTAGGAGTAGAGTGTTTTAAACTAAATATTAAGGATTTACCTGGAGTGAAGAAGGAAACTGGGAGTCAGCCCTATAAAAGCTTCTTTGAATCATCATCACCATTATTACCAAATATGATCTGCAAAGACTATTGACATTATAAGCAAAGTCTATTTCTTATTTAATTTTGCATTTTTTAGCACCTAATATAGAGCTGGACACAAAAACATGTGTGACTGGCCTTCCATCATACTTGAAGAAGTAATAAGACATTTAAGTCTTTAAAACAAAGTTTAATTATTTAGGCACATTGTCCTATTCCTCAGTTATTTCTTTAAGGATTTATATATGCCATGTACATAATCATCATTGGTTGGGGTTGAACTGTTAAATTATATAGCAAGGAGATGTCATAGCCTTGGAGATTTACTATACCAATGACTTATTTTAGTTTTTGAAAGTGTATGCTTACTTTCAAAGACTATTAGCCTACCGATATGGTATGAAAAAACATAGGGTATCAGACACAATTCAGATTATTAATGAAAGAAAAAATGTAAGGTGCTTTGAAATATCTCTGACTAAGGGGTTGGGACCACTGAAGATCTTCTTCCCAGACTTCACTCTCCTGCCCCCCTAGGTTAATCCTCAGTTTCCATTGAATTTGCAGCACAAAGGGAGAAAAATGGTGCTGTTTAGAGATGCAGGTCATCTCTAAACATCCGGATCATTGGTATCCCAGAAAAAAATTAATCAGTTTATTGATAATCTATTCACTGAAATCCTAGAAGAAAACTTTCCAAACTTGGAGAGGCACTAAAATATCCAGACCCAAGAAATATATAGAACCCCACATAGAATCAACCCAAGAAAATTTTCTCCAAGGCACATCATAGCCAGATTGACCAAAACCACGGACAGAGACAAGATAGTACAATTGGCAAGGGAGAAACGTCAAGTTACTTTCAAAAGGTATCCCATCAGGCTAACATCAAACCTCTCATTGGAAATGATGCAAGCAAGGGAAGAATGGGAAAATACATTTGAAGTGTTTAGTGAAAAACAATTTTAGTCAAGAATGCTTATACCCAGCAAGATTATCTTTCATATGGGGGAAAAATGCCAAAAACATTCTCAGATAAACAAAACTTGAAAGAATTTACCAACACCAGATCAATTCTCCAAAAGATCCTAAAGGGAGTGCTATACCAGGAAAACACATAGTCGCACACACAGAAATAAGAGTGCAAAAAACAACCAAGAAAATGGCCAGCCCATGGTAGGGAAAAGTCCAGAGTTGAATGTTAACTTTGAGTTTAAATGGAAAGATCAGACCATATTAACACTGCAAATTCTATAGAGGAGAGATGAATTACATGAGACTGAACTTGTGATATAGAATTTTATGACTTTTAACTAAAACATTACTGATTTTCTTCTATGCTTTGTTTTTTCATATTTAAGGATTTTTGTCTTCTCTTGAACTGTTGATAGTTTCATCTACCTACTATTTGAACTGAATCCTAGCTTTTTTCCTAGCTTTAAGTCTTAACATTTTTTTGTTTGATCTATTAAAACTAAAACTATTTTTCTTGAAATTAAAAAATACATTTTAAAAATACCTATTTAATGGCTTCAATCATCTCTACAGCCCCAGCTAGGTTCTACTTTATAGTATGTTCACTTTACTCACTGAGGTTTATGCCTAAAGTCAGACATGTGCTCATAGACATGTAAATATCAGCAGTACTTGCTTATTTTTTTGGAGAGGTTTTTGCTATAGGGCATGTGTGCTTGCCAGAAAAACAGAGAGAGACAGAGAGATAGAAAGCGAGAAATCACTCCCCAGGGGGGATGGCCATGACACAATCCCTTCTTCTCCATTCTCTCAAGATCTTGGGCATGCAAGCACACACGCCTGGCTTGAGTTTAAGTCACCTGGTCCAGTACTCAAACCATGGTCGAGTACTACATGGGAGTCCAGCAACATAGCCATTATGCTAACTGCTGGTCCCCAGCAGTGCTTGCTTTTTTAAAGTTTTTTGATTAATTGAGATCTTTAGTGAATCAATAAAGTGTGAAAAAAAAAAAAAGGCATGGAAAACAACCGTAGATACTAGAGAGAATATGGGAGGAGGGTGGGAAATGGCAGAGGGAGAGAGGTAGGAAATCAAGTGGGGAGAAAAAAGGAACATACATAAAAAGCAAGAAATGGAAGTTTTTTGTTAATAATAACATGTATGGTAATAACCTTGATTAAGCCAATATACAGTATATTCTGAACAAAACAAATCTGATTTTGTATACTGTATTGATGTACAGCGAATGAATATAAATAAATAAATAAATAAATAAAATATCTCTGACTAGTTTTTTTTTTTTTAAGCTTCAATCCTTTTATTTGTAAGGTTACAGTTTCCAACTTTGAATTCTTAATGCAGTTTTCCACTCTGTACTCTTTGTGTTAACTTTTTTGTATTTTTTATATTCAATTGCTGTCTATCATTAGAGCATGCAAAATAAATTTTACCAACACTTCACTTATAAAATGGAAATCGTAACATTTGCCCTGACTAATCTCAGTGTTTTTGGAGATATTTGAGAAGACATTTTAAAATCTATAAAACAATAAATGAATATGTTATTTTATTATTAAACTTATAAATTTCAGACAGCAAAAATGAAACTGAGTTGAATTGAAATGAGTACATTGTATATTTGTCCGGTTAAAGATATTATATATGTAATCATCAACAGATAATTTTCCATTTTTGTGTCCCTTAAATGTTTTGTTTCTTTCTTTTTCCCTTGATTCCCTCCTTCACACCCTTCCCCATTTCGCACCTCCCTCACACAATGTCTCTAGTATCCACAATTGTTCTCCATGTTTTAATATCATGCAGTATTTCAGTTTCTGCAACAGAGTACGAATCTGGTTATATTGAGTAGGGACATACAATGCCTCTCTTCCATAGTCTGGCTTGCTTCACTTAGCAGGAAATCTTACCTATTTGTTCACTTCCTATCAAATGCCAAGGTCTCATTGTTGTTTATGGCTGAGCAGTATTCCATAGTGTATATGTGCCACACTTTTTCAACTCATTCATCTGTTCATGGATGTTAGGGTTGGTTCTGCCTTAGCTACTGTGAATAATGTTATAATAAATAATGCCACACTGGATGTGCAAGTACTTTTCTGACTGAGTATATTCTTCTCCTTTGGGTAAATACCCAGGAGTAGAATTGCTAGATCATATAACATTTCTATTTGTAGGCTATATGTGCCACACTTTTTCAACTCATTCATCTGTTCATGGATGTTAGGGTTGGTTCTGCCTTAGCTACTGTGAATAATGTTATAATAAATAATGCCACACTGGATGTGCAAGTACTTTTCTGACTGAGTATATTCTTCTCCTTTGGGTAAATACCCAGGAGTAGAATTGCTAGATCATATAACATTTCTATTTGTAGGCCTTTGAGGAATCTTCATATTGTTCTCCACAGTGGCTGTACTAATTTATATTCCCACCAACAGTGTAGGAGAGTTCTCTTTTCATTACAGCCTTGCTAATACTTACAATTTTTACTTTTTTAAAATCTTAACCATTCTGACTGGGGTTAGGTGGTATCTCATTGTGATTTTTATTTCCATTACCTTTATGATAAGGGACATTGAGCATTTTCCTATGTGCTTTCTGGTTGTTCATATGGACAGTGTAGGAGAGTTCTCTTTTCATTACAGCCTTGCTAATACTTACAATTTTTACTTTTTTAAAATCTTAACCATTCTGACTGGGGTTAGGTGGTATCTCATTGTGATTTTTATTTCCATTACCTTTATGATAAGGGACATTGAGCATTTTCCTATGTGCTTTCTGGTTGTTCATATGGCTTCCTTGGAGAATTGTCTGTTCAGCTCATTTGTCCATCTTTTAATTAAATTGATTTTTTTTTGAGTGTAAGCTGCTTGAGTTACCTATATATTTTGGCTGTCAGTGTCTTATCCAAGTGAGAGTTTGCAAATATATTCATCCATTCCAAACATTGTATCTTCACTTTAATTAGTGCTTCTTTTGCTGTGCAGAAGCTTTTTAACCTGATATAGTCCCACTTGTCTATTTTTGGGATTATTACCTATGCTTTGGGGGTCTTATTTAAAAAGTCTTTCTACTCCAATGTCTCCAAGAATTTCCCTTATGCTATCTTAGGGTTAGATTTTTGATCTATTTTGAGTTGACTTTTGTTAATGGTGAGAAATAAAGATCAGTTTCATCTCTCTGCAGGTGACTATCAAGTTTTTCCAGCACCATTTCCCCCAATATATTGTAAAAAATAAGTTGACTGTATGTTTTAGAGTTTATTTCTGGGGTCTCTATACTGTTCCATTGGTCCACATGCCTATTTTGGTGCCACTGTTATGCTGTTTTGATTATCACAGGTTTGTAATGTATTTTGGGGTCAGGGAATAAGATGCCTCTTACTCTTCTCTTCTTTCACAGAATTGCTTTGGGAATATAAAACTTACATAAAGAGGCTTCCCCTTCAGTTGGCTGAGTCATTTCTGGTTCAGTGAACACCATCATCGTGGGAGGGCCCCTCATTTAGGGTCCTGGCATCATGCCACGGTGAGGAGAACCCAGGGAGGTAGAATCATTGCTCCTGCAGGAGGAAGAGCAGAGAATAGAGTAGGGGGTATATTCTCTTGTTGAAATGCAGCCATTATTTTATCAATCAGACTCTGAGACTGCTCTTGCATCTGTTTTGCTCACAGATGGAGAATCATGAGTGAGGTATGCACAGGAGTCACAATAAAACTGAGGCATATTGTTCTGCAGCCCATTGCTCACCCCATTTATGCTGCCGGAAAATGACACGCACAGAAAGTGCCAACTCCAAGAAACCCAGGAGATAAGCCTGACGACTTCAGAAGCACTTCTCTCTGACTAATTTTTATTCTCAGTTGCTATTGCTCTTCTACCTTCTTCCATTAGCATCATCACTCCCCATTCCAAACCATCATTTCTCACCTGGATGAATGCTTTAACCTCATACCTGATCTCCATGCTTCCATCTTTAACTCAGTCTTAATCTATACTCCATGTAGCTGCCAGGGTTTCCTTTTAAAACATAAACTGGATCATTTCACTTCATGGCTTAGAATGTCGTAGTGGGTTCCCTTTGCACACTTCTCAATACAGAAGACACCCTTATTCTCCTTTCTTGTCTCCTGGTTCTCCCCACCTTTATCTGTGATCCATTGCCAGAACATTCTCTCTGTTTCCTAAAAATGCCCATCAATTTTCTGCCATCAGACCTTCTTAATGAGTGTGTTCTCCAGAAGAAATGCTCTGCTTTCTAGTTCTGAGTTCTGTTGCTTCTTTCTGGTCTCAATATTTACTGATTCTCCTTTCAAAGTAGCATTTTTCTCTCCCTCGTTCCTATCACTGTCACTCTATTTTAATTTTTTCATGGATCGTATCAGTATCAGAAATTCCTTTGTTCATGTAAAACTTTCCTATTTTTTTAAAGCTTTACTTTAACAAAACAAAAAACTTTACTTTCTCCATGAGCAAAAGAGACACAGAAAGAGACAGCATCCCATCTAGATCCCGACATTAAGATCTATTCCAGCCTCAGCCAGCCCTGGATCATAGGCCAGTGTGTGCCCAGTGTACCCAAGGAGGCCTGTGGACTTGAACCAGGAAGATCCCCTTGCAGGATTGCCTTGTAGAATATTTCATTTTATTGCTGTACCACTCTCTGGTCCCATGAAGCTTATATTCTTTACTATATCTGTTCCGATAAACTCTAGGGAAGCTTTTTCTCTTTATTCATTAACACCAGAAACAGTGCCTAACGTATAGCAAGCATTCAATAATTATTTTGTGAAGCAATGAGGAAGAAATTTATGGTAATTTAGAACTTTACAACAGCTCTTTTCTTCCTCCCAGTAGAATCTACATGGCTAGAATAGGCTATTCTTTCTTTGAGCCATAAGACCACAGAGAAGGTTAAATCCAGACAATCAGACATCAAAAGTTTTAATTCTAAGATTCAGAATTGTGACTCAGTCATCTATTTTTTTGGGGGGGTGGGGGGTGTACAGTCTTCTTTTAAAAAGTGTGTGCGTATTTGGTAAAATATATATAGCATAAAACCTACCATTTTAAGGTGTACAATTTAGTGGTATTAAATACTTCACAATATTGTACAACTATCACCATCCATTTCCAGAAACCACAATTGTCCCAAATAGAAACTGTTTACTTACACAGTAACACCCTATTAAGCCCTCCCTCCATCCCCTGGTAACCACAATTCTACTTTTGCCTCTATGAACTTGACCATTCTAGAGATCTCATGGAAGCGAATCCACACTATTTTTATAGCTTATTTCACTTAATATGGTATTTTCAAGGTTCTGCCATGTCATAGCATGTATCATAATTTTTTTCTTTTAAAGAATACATACTGTTTCACTTATGTATGTGCCACATTTTATCCATTTTATCTGGTGGTAGACATGTGAGTTGTTTTCACCTTTTGCTTATTGTGAATGATACTCCTGTGAACACTGACGTGGAAGTACCTGTTTGAGTTCTTGCTTTCAACTCTTCTAAATGTATCCTAGGCATTGTATTGCTGGGTCATGGGATAATTCTGTTTAACTTTTTGATAAAGTGACTCACCCATTCTTACCCTGCTCACTTTTCTTTGATAATGGCTGCCTCCTAATGATACATGGCAAGGTGGTAGCAGAATTTCAGGTTCTAGTCCCATTTGGAATACCCTATGCCCTCCTGCTTTCCTGTTAGACTCAATTACCTAGTATTGATAATACCTCCCTATGTAGAAGACCAAGTCCTCTTATTTTCCTTCTCTACTGTGCCTCTTAAATATTTGAAAATATAATTGGATCATAACAAATATAGAAAATGGCTCTAAACATTTAAACTAGCAGTTTCCTCATGGGAAAATTGATCTCTGATTGACTAGTACGACTGATTACTTATGGTTCAGTGTTGTTGTCTCAGCAGTTGCTGTCGAGCCTAAGCAGCTCCAGACTCATGGTATCAAGTATTACCACACCCCTGGCACCCATGTGCATATTAAAGCAGAGGCTACTATTTGCTTTATTGTTATTAAGCCTAGAAATTAATCATGCACCTAAAACTTGTCAGTGATTCTTAGACATCATGAAGCTTGATGTAGCCACATGGAGCTTTATGAAGCCCCATTGTTTATGGATCACTTTCTTTTCCATTTTCTCCCTCTTGTGACTTTTCCCATCATCTTTTTCAGCATCAGAAAAATGCATTCACAAGATTATAAACAGCAGTTGGTAATCAGTGCATAACAGCTTTCTGTGTATCATACAGTCATTAGGTGTACATTAGGCATTTGACATAATAGGGATACTGTCGTTGTAATAGAACTCTGTCAAAGTACCGATGCTTCCTGCTTTGAAAATGCACAGATTAATTTTGTGTCAACCTACAGTGGGGAGAAGTATAAAACAACACATGTTATTCAGTGATAAAGTTCAACTGATTTTGCTTATCAAATTTTGAAGACAATCTACATGGAAATGTGTTAATACTAATTTCTCTTACATGCCACTTAATATCCTTCAATCTCACTTTTACTGAACTCGTGTTCTTGATGCTTTCAAGCTAAATATGAGCATGTTTTTAAATCATGTCCAGAGCTGGTGTTAGAGCTTCAGTAAAGCACTTATGAGGCTGAGTATTGAGCATATATCAATTAAAAGTAAACTGTGGGTCACTCCGTGGCATGGTGGTTGAGGAGGCTAGATACCACATGGCCAATTGTGTTGTTTGAGTTCCAGCCCTGGATGCTTGAGAAACATATTGGGCTTGTGTGCATACATGTCCAAAATCCTGAAAGGAGAGAGATGGACGAGAAGGGATTATAGTGTGACCTTTCCTAATAAGGGATACTTTCTCACTCCAATTCCCACCCAACTCTCTATGGTGAATACATGCATCCTCTGGTAAATTAAAAAACAAAAAAGTTAAATGCATTACTTACATGAACTATTAAGGAAAGGCAAGTACAAAGGTAAGCTAGCGGTTGCCTAGGTATAGGAATGAGAGCAAGAGTGATTGCAAATAGGCATAAAGGATCTTCTGGACAAACAGAATATTTCTAAAATTAGATTTTGGTAATGATCGAATGACTGTAATTTTACTAACAATTGCTGACTTGTACACTTACAATGATATTTTTGAATTTAATTTTTAAAAATTTGTTATTATTTTTCATCCTACCAGAAAGAGACAGAGAAAGGGAAAGTGAGAAAGCTAGCCATCAGGTCCAGGACTTGAACTGTGGTTGCTCATGTGGGAGTGCAACACCTTAACCACCATGCCACTTGCCTGCCCCAAGTGAGTTATTTTTTATGATATGTGAAGTAATCCCAAATAAAGCTGTTTTTAAAAAACACTGTGGTGAACTTCCTTACTTATATCTTTGTAGATTGGTGTAAGTATATCCATAGGATAAATTCTGAAATATTGAATGGTGAACCAAAAAGATGTTTGTTTAAATGTTTGACAAGAATCACTAAACTGTGTTTCAAAATGAATTCACCAGTGTAGTCTCCTACCAACAGTGTATGGTGTTATACATTTCTTCACAATGCTATCAATGCTCGATAATGTTAATTTGGTGTGTTTTTAATATTGTGGGAAATGCTTTTTATAGTTTTTATTATGCTTACTGAGCTGTCTCGGCTATTTAAAAAGTGTTTTTATTGCCTGTATTTCTCTGTCAATTATATAAATCCTTTATCCATGTAAAAAGGTAGATTGTCATTTCCTTATTGACTTGCATATTCTTAAATACATTCCATATTCATTTTTCTGTATTATATATACTGTAAATATATTTTTCGTATTCCAGTGGTTGCAAAACTACAGTCCATGTGCCAAATCTTATTTTTTGTTTTTTTATTTAACTTTTGTTTTTAAATAATTATAGAAACACATGAAGTTGCAAAGATAATACACAAAAGTGCCAGGGTACCATTTACTCAATTTCTCCCAATAGTTATATTTTACATAATTACAGTGCAATATAAAAGGCAGGAAATTCATATTTGTATGTGTGTTTATGTCTATGCCATTTTATAACGTGTAGGTTCCTATATCCACTACTCCAGTCAATATAGAATGATTCCATTAGTACAAAGCTCTTTCTCATGCTATATCTATATACAGCCTCACCTTTGACCATACCCTTTCCTCTAACCACTAATTGTTCTTAATCTCTATGGTTTTGTCATTTTGAGATTTTTATCTATTGGGTCATCAGGAAAGTAATGACAGGGTTTTGAATAGAAAAGCATGAAAAAAATCAAGACTTTCCAGACAACCTAATAAATAGAATTGTACAGTATGCAATCTTTTAGATTGTTCTTTAAAGAAATAATCAGCATAATGTTCTAGAGCCTTGGTAGGACAGATTTCAGTCTTCACACATGCTTTAACACTTGACATGATGCATAGTAAGGTTTGTATTTCTACATGAGAGAAGCTGATATTCATTCACAAGTTTTGATTGGAAGATTCCCCCTTGTTAAACAGCCTGAATTTTTCACAAGGGTTTGAAGTTGGCTTCTGTTGCTTTTTGAGAGCCCAGGAATGACATCTAGCCTCCTGTGCCTACTGAGGTTCCATGTGGGTCTCAGCAGGCAACCAGAAAGGCAGACTCCATAGTCACCATGGTCTCCCGGGAGGATGTGTTGTGGTTAATAGCAGTCCCAGCCACTGTCCATCATAAATCATACGAGCTCTCCCAGGAGTCTATCCTTTTAAATACTACTTCACAGACACTCTCCTAGAATTTCTCACCTCTCCAAAGGAAAATGACCTTATTATAGGTTCCTGGATAGCTTCTATAATAAATGAAGGAGAGAAGTCATGTTTGCTGAGACCCTTTACCCAGTGGGAAAAATCATTTGCACAGCAGGAACACTGGATCCTCTGAAAAACTCTGACATATGAAGAAACTTCAGATGAAAACCCCTATCCAAAGCTCTGTCTTCAGGACTGGGAAGGCTACCTGATTTCTTCATATTCAGGAAACTAAGATGTATATGCTTCCACACTGTAATAACACGCTGTTTAAACCCCCAAAGAATCAGGGACTTAATCATTCTTAATTATTCCCCCCATTAACTGCTGAGAATTCAAGAGTATGAGATTGAGTTTTTTGTGTTTTGAGATACATGGGAGAGAAATAAGACAAACATATTTATGTGTGAATAAAGAGAAAATCTGGCTTATAAGTATAACTTCTGGCTTATGTGTGTAACTTTGGGGAGTAGAATTATTGCCCTTCCAGTCTGCTTGGCAATGAGGTGTTGGAAAGAAAACAGTGAAAATCATACTGAGAAAGATCTAGTAGAAAATGAACAATGAGGAATTTTATGCTGATGTATAGTGTTTAAAAAACAAATAGAACACAGGCAAATAAAATTACCCAAACAAATATAACTGATCCATCTTGACCACAAAGAAAGGATCATTTTGTCCTTATATTTCTGCTTTGTTATAGTGCCCCCAAACCACATTTGTGTTTTTAGTTGGAAAGGTTCCTACCTAACCTCCAAAATACTCCCTCTTCCCCCCCCCCTTTTTTTTTTTGGCTAGGGTCC
>NW_006160056.1:2701879-2712192 GCF_000334495.1 Tupaia belangeri chinensis
CCAACACCCCCAATATCCCCCCTCTCCCCCCCCCCTTTTTTTTTGGCTAGGGTCCATCCTTTGAAGGAAAATAGGCAAAGGAAACCCTAGCTGACAGAATCTGGTTTGGCAAGTCATGTCAGCAATGAACAGAAATTACGAATTTGGGAATGGGAAAAAGGATGGGGAGATGTGGCAAGTGAGGCTCTTCAAATAACAGAACTCAACTCCAGTGGTTCCTAATGAAGGAGAGCTGGGAAACCATTCAGTTTTGTTAAATGACCTCTGCATATTGAGGAATGAATCAGCCTCTTCTGTTTTGATTTATTGAGCTATTATTTTGTGAAGTCCCTTGTAGACATTTTTTTAAATTAACACAACTTGGTAGCATGGATCTCATTATCCTTATTTTCCTAATGAGGGCATAAAGTCCAGGGGGAATTAAGTAACTGCCCATGTTCACCTTGGGTCCACATAGGGACAGAGTCCAGTCTTGAGTCCAAAGCTGCTCTTATTCACCATACACATGATGCCTGTCTCCCAAAACATCCACCTCCAAAACATTGTTAGTCAATTTGCATTTTAACAGCTCAAAAGCAATCTTACATTTAGCAAAATCTTGGAAGTACAATAAATATCACATCATTAGTCTGTGTTTTTAGACTGAAATCAACTGGACATCAAGACCTGCATTTATACCTGCCTGAATCTCCAGCATCTCCCATGTTGCCTGGCATATGGCAGATTCATAAGAACATTTTGGAATGAGTGTCAAGATGAATGTGAAAACATTTTGAAATATTATCAATAATTCATGCACACGAAAAGGATTTATTGACCGTTTACTGTATCATAGGCAATGGACTCAGTCTGAAGATATAACACATCTTAGGCACTTGTATTGCTGGGGGTTGTTGAGGAATCAGTCCCCAAATAAATTGACCAACAGAGCTTCAGTTAGTGATAAGTGTATGAAGAAAATAACAAGGGGACTTCTGGTATTAGTTTCCTACCACTGCTGTGCTAAAGTACCACAAACTTAGTAACTTAAAACAGCACACATTGGGGCCAGCAGAAGGTGTGGTGGTTAAAGTCCACATGTCTGACCACAGTTAGAGTCCCAGACCCAGTGGCTTGAACATGCATGCTTGCACCCAAAATCCCAAGAGGAAAAATGTAGGAGAAAGGATTATGGTATAGCCATCCCCTCTGGGGTGGAGTGGGTAATTTCTCCACTCTCTGTCTCTCTCTGTATCTGGCAATCACACATGCCCTATGGCAAAAACCTTAAAAAAAAAAAAAGCCACACATTTATTACCTTTTAGTTTTTAGAGGTTCAAAGAGTTTGAATTGGATTTTACTTGACCAAAGTCAAGGTGTTGGCAGGGATGTGCTCCTTCTGGAGGTCTAGGGTGCCTGAGGACAGGTCCCTGAATAGTCTTGGCTGAACTTTTCTTTCCATGTTGCCTGCAACTCTCAAGGAGACTGTACCAAGAGTGCAACATCTTGAGATAAGGAAGAAATGTCGGGAACAACCAGGGTTGTATTCTCATTCCTGTAAGAACAGGATGTTCTGCAATGCTTGGGCATTGAGAACCAAGTTGAACCCAGGGAATATAAATCCTGGGTGGAATGCTTCTGGAGTCCCTCAGCTGTGGTGTGAGGTGTTGCACAAGCAGACAAGACCATCATAGGCAGTTTACCTGCTCCTTGGGGGGACTAGTTTGTCATGGATCCTTAGCTTCCATTTATCCTTGCTGCCTCTCTGTGATTGGTTAATTTACTTTGCCTGACTATTGTGTGAGTGTTCTGTCTCATTGGGCTCATATAATGGGCGGAGGAACTTTGGATGGGAGAGAATCTGTTTCCTAGCCTTTTCAGCTTCTAGAGGCCACCCATGAACCTTAGCTCACAGTTCTCTCTTTCTTTAAAACCAGCAATGTAACATTTTCAAATCTCTCTCTGACTCTTCCTCTGTCTCCACCTTTAAGGCCATAAGATTATACTAGACCTACCTAGATTATTCAGAATAATCTTTCCACCTCCAGGTCTTTTATTTAACCATATCCTCAAATTCCTTTTTGCCATGCAAAATAATGTATTTACCTGTTTCAGAGATTTGATGAGGACATTTTTTGGGAAACATTATTCTTCCTGCCACACTTGCCAAGTTCCATAGCTTAGATGGAAAGGAGAGATGTCAACTTAGAGGTCTTACCATTTTGGATTTTAGATTTTAATTAACTACAAGCCTCCTATGAAATAGGCCTTTTGAGGTTTTTCATAACCTTTCATCTGGCCTGGTGAAAGACAATAATGTTTAGGTTGACTTGTGTAACTGGAAAAGGAATGAAGTAAAGATATAGAATATTTAAGAATGAGAACCAAGGGAAATACTTCATTGGAAGATTTATTAACCTTTGCCAGTAGATAACTTATAAACTTCCTCTGTCTTCCTAAATACTCCCATTTATATGAAAATAAATAGGTGAATTTTCCATGATCCTGTAAGGAGTGTGTGTAATGTTCTTTCCACTCTTCAGAGTTCGGCAAATCTCTGGTGATAGCACTATTAAGTGGGAGATCCAGGATTAAATTCTGGTGCTGGACTCTTTAACTTGCATTTTTAACCACTTTGATTTACTGTTTTTTATTGTCGTTCTGTATTTCAAAGACCTTTTGAACCACTCACTTACTTGAATAGTTTCAGTTAATATGTGTGTTCAAAGATGATCAACCTGGAGAAAGGAAGAATTGCAAAAAGTTTTCACAAGAAAGTAATCCCAGACTCAATTCTTAAAGAATGAGGATGGATGAACGTAAAGATGAAAGGGAATATCCGGTCACTTCAGGTACAGCATTATAACTCACAGACTTATTGGCTTCCATAAATCACTTTTACTTCCTGCCACAATTGTGCTTAATAGAATGTTTCATTTACAAACCATGATTTTGGTTTGTAAATGAAGCTTTACTGATCAGCACTTTATTCACCAGAATTCCAGGGAGAGTTGGGTCAGGGAAGTGGGCCTGGCCCAGTTGGTCCAATGGAGAAATGAAACTGCAGGAGAGAATTTGACCACGATTCTGAGGGTGTGTATGCACAGCTGCAGAATGATAGAGTGGGAGCACACATTTTTGAAAGGCAGAGAAATGTGGGAGGGAAGACAGTGTTTAGCAATGCCCAGGGAAGTGTGTCCACTACTCTCAAGCCCTTCCTTAGGTTACTCAATTTTACACCACGAGTGTGTTGGCGTTCCCTGTGAAAAGCAGCAGAATGACTCTAGGCAGAAACAAGGAGTCTCCTGATGATGGAGAAGCAAAGAAAACACAGGACATAAGGTCAGACATAGACAAAAGTCACGAGGAAGCTCTGGACTTACAGAGGCTAAGAAATTGGGGATTAAAAATAATTTACCTAAATATTCAAAGTCTTGTAGGGTCTGAAATTACCAGTGCCATCATCTGTGCTTAATCTTAATTCTGCTTCCTCTGCAATAAGGTCCTAAATGATAGTCCAAGACTGCAGAAATCTAGTTTTCCTTATCTTTATATTTACAACAGGAGAAGCTCTTTGGTCCTCTCTTTCAAACTCACTCCCTCATTATTGGCTCACAAATTCCAACAGTGTTATTTAACTCTCAGGGATTGTAACATTAGGATTTATTATCTACCTTAAACATTTTTTTAATTAAAAAAGTAATCTTTTTTTAAATCAATAAGTAAGAAAGTTATAGGAGATAATTACAATGAATCTCCCCTGAGATAATTGCTATTTAAGTTTTTAAAAAATATTTCAAACATTAACTAAACAACTTCTCTGTGTATGTAGTGTGTGTATGTGTGTGTGAGAGAGAGAGAGAAAGAGAGAGAGAAAGGTTTCTTTTTGTTTTTACACTTTGTTTTTAAAATTTCCTAAGGGCACATGTGCTCAACAGAGAGGGAGAGAGAGACAGTGAGAAAGCATGCCCCAGGGCGGATAGCTATGCTGCAATCCCTTCTATTCTGTTCTCAGGATTTTGTGTATGCATGCATGCATGCATGTACCTGGCATGTGTTTCAAGCCACCAGGTCCGGGTCTCAAACCGTGCAGTTGACCGTGTAAGATCCAGCCACCTTAACCACCATGCCACTGGCTGGTCCCGATGCTTTTCTTTAACCAAAGGGACTCATGCAATTCAAAGATCAGCAACTTGTTTTATCTTTTAGTAATTTATTTCCATACAAATATAGACACATACATATTTTTTGTTCAGAAAATTGGTAAAAATTTCATATTTATAAAAGAATATACATAATTTATGACGGAAACAACCTGAGCATCCAAAAACTAACGACTGGATTAAAGAACTATAATGCACTTATACTATGGAACATTACTCAGCCGTAAGAAACAGTGAGACCTTATCATTTGATTTAAAGTGGATGAATATAGAACACTTAATGTTAAACAAAGTGAGCAAGACTTTGAAAGAGACACACTGTGTACCCCCACTTAATATGTACTGAGTGTCTGCACTCTATGGCAGAAATTGAAAGGTCAAAAGATATGGTAGTAAAGAGGATAAGTGTAGATGGCAGAGATTGTAAAGTAGGGGAGTGAATGGTAAAGAGTGGATGGAACAGGGTTGATGTGAGGAGCAAAAGATTGAAACATTTAACACAAAAAAGAATGTGAAACTCTCTGTTGAAAACACAAGTTCGAACCTCTCTGTTGAAAACACAAGTTCTGTAATTTTTGCTTTATAAAAATTAAAATTAAGTCCCGGAAGGTGGCGTGGTAGTTACTTATGACGCCAACACCCCCAATATCCCCCCTCTCCCCCCCCCCTTTTTTTTTGGCTAGGGTCCATCCTTTGAAGGAAAATAGGCAAAGGAAACCCTAGCTGACAGAATCTGGTTTGGCAAGTCATGTCAGCAATGAACAGAAATTACGAATTTGGGAATGGGAAAAAGGATGGGGAGATGTGGCAAGTGAGGCTCTTCAAATAACAGAACTCAACTCCAGTGGTTCCTAATGAAGGAGAGCTGGGAAACCATTCAGTTTTGTTAAATGACCTCTGCATATTGAGGAATGAATCAGCCTCTTCTGTTTTGATTTATTGAGCTATTATTTTGTGAAGTCCCTTGTAGACATTTTTTTAAATTAACACAACTTGGTAGCATGGATCTCATTATCCTTATTTTCCTAATGAGGGCATAAAGTCCAGGGGGAATTAAGTAACTGCCCATGTTCACCTTGGGTCCACATAGGGACAGAGTCCAGTCTTGAGTCCAAAGCTGCTCTTATTCACCATACACATGATGCCTGTCTCCCAAAACATCCACCTCCAAAACATTGTTAGTCAATTTGCATTTTAACAGCTCAAAAGCAATCTTACATTTAGCAAAATCTTGGAAGTACAATAAATATCACATCATTAGTCTGTGTTTTTAGACTGAAATCAACTGGACATCAAGACCTGCATTTATACCTGCCTGAATCTCCAGCATCTCCCATGTTGCCTGGCATATGGCAGATTCATAAGAACATTTTGGAATGAGTGTCAAGATGAATGTGAAAACATTTTGAAATATTATCAATAATTCATGCACACGAAAAGGATTTATTGACCGTTTACTGTATCATAGGCAATGGACTCAGTCTGAAGATATAACACATCTTAGGCACTTGTATTGCTGGGGGTTGTTGAGGAATCAGTCCCCAAATAAATTGACCAACAGAGCTTCAGTTAGTGATAAGTGTATGAAGAAAATAACAAGGGGACTTCTGGTATTAGTTTCCTACCACTGCTGTGCTAAAGTACCACAAACTTAGTAACTTAAAACAGCACACATTGGGGCCAGCAGAAGGTGTGGTGGTTAAAGTCCACATGTCTGACCACAGTTAGAGTCCCAGACCCAGTGGCTTGAACATGCATGCTTGCACCCAAAATCCCAAGAGGAAAAATGTAGGAGAAAGGATTATGGTATAGCCATCCCCTCTGGGGTGGAGTGGGTAATTTCTCCACTCTCTGTCTCTCTCTGTATCTGGCAATCACACATGCCCTATGGCAAAAACCTTAAAAAAAAAAAAAGCCACACATTTATTACCTTTTAGTTTTTAGAGGTTCAAAGAGTTTGAATTGGATTTTACTTGACCAAAGTCAAGGTGTTGGCAGGGATGTGCTCCTTCTGGAGGTCTAGGGTGCCTGAGGACAGGTCCCTGAATAGTCTTGGCTGAACTTTTCTTTCCATGTTGCCTGCAACTCTCAAGGAGACTGTACCAAGAGTGCAACATCTTGAGATAAGGAAGAAATGTCGGGAACAACCAGGGTTGTATTCTCATTCCTGTAAGAACAGGATGTTCTGCAATGCTTGGGCATTGAGAACCAAGTTGAACCCAGGGAATATAAATCCTGGGTGGAATGCTTCTGGAGTCCCTCAGCTGTGGTGTGAGGTGTTGCACAAGCAGACAAGACCATCATAGGCAGTTTACCTGCTCCTTGGGGGGACTAGTTTGTCATGGATCCTTAGCTTCCATTTATCCTTGCTGCCTCTCTGTGATTGGTTAATTTACTTTGCCTGACTATTGTGTGAGTGTTCTGTCTCATTGGGCTCATATAATGGGCGGAGGAACTTTGGATGGGAGAGAATCTGTTTCCTAGCCTTTTCAGCTTCTAGAGGCCACCCATGAACCTTAGCTCACAGTTCTCTCTTTCTTTAAAACCAGCAATGTAACATTTTCAAATCTCTCTCTGACTCTTCCTCTGTCTCCACCTTTAAGGCCATAAGATTATACTAGACCTACCTAGATTATTCAGAATAATCTTTCCACCTCCAGGTCTTTTATTTAACCATATCCTCAAATTCCTTTTTGCCATGCAAAATAATGTATTTACCTGTTTCAGAGATTTGATGAGGACATTTTTTGGGAAACATTATTCTTCCTGCCACACTTGCCAAGTTCCATAGCTTAGATGGAAAGGAGAGATGTCAACTTAGAGGTCTTACCATTTTGGATTTTAGATTTTAATTAACTACAAGCCTCCTATGAAATAGGCCTTTTGAGGTTTTTCATAACCTTTCATCTGGCCTGGTGAAAGACAATAATGTTTAGGTTGACTTGTGTAACTGGAAAAGGAATGAAGTAAAGATATAGAATATTTAAGAATGAGAACCAAGGGAAATACTTCATTGGAAGATTTATTAACCTTTGCCAGTAGATAACTTATAAACTTCCTCTGTCTTCCTAAATACTCCCATTTATATGAAAATAAATAGGTGAATTTTCCATGATCCTGTAAGGAGTGTGTGTAATGTTCTTTCCACTCTTCAGAGTTCGGCAAATCTCTGGTGATAGCACTATTAAGTGGGAGATCCAGGATTAAATTCTGGTGCTGGACTCTTTAACTTGCATTTTTAACCACTTTGATTTACTGTTTTTTATTGTCGTTCTGTATTTCAAAGACCTTTTGAACCACTCACTTACTTGAATAGTTTCAGTTAATATGTGTGTTCAAAGATGATCAACCTGGAGAAAGGAAGAATTGCAAAAAGTTTTCACAAGAAAGTAATCCCAGACTCAATTCTTAAAGAATGAGGATGGATGAACGTAAAGATGAAAGGGAATATCCGGTCACTTCAGGTACAGCATTATAACTCACAGACTTATTGGCTTCCATAAATCAGTTCTACTTCCTGCCACAATTGTGCTTAATAGAATGTTTCATTTACAAACCATGATTTTGGTTTGTAAATGAAGCTTTACTGATCAGCACTTTATTCACCAGAATTCCAGGGAGAGTTGGGTCAGGGAAGTGGGCCTGGCCCAGTTGGTCCAATGGAGAAATGAAACTGCAGGAGAGAATTTGACCACGATTCTGAGGGTGTGTATGCACAGCTGCAGAATGATAGAGTGGGAGCACACATTTTTGAAAGGCAGAGAAATGTGGGAGGGAAGACAGTGTTTAGCAATGCCCAGGGAAGTGTGTCCACTACTCTCAAGCCCTTCCTTAGGTTACTCAATTTTACACCACGAGTGTGTTGGCGTTCCCTGTGAAAAGCAGCAGAATGACTCTAGGCAGAAACAAGGAGTCTCCTGATGATGGAGAAGCAAAGAAAACACAGGACATAAGGTCAGACATAGACAAAAGTCACGAGGAAGCTCTGGACTTACAGAGGCTAAGAAATTGGGGATTAAAAATAATTTACCTAAATATTCAAAGTCTTGTAGGGTCTGAAATTACCAGTGCCATCATCTGTGCTTAATCTTAATTCTGCTTCCTCTGCAATAAGGTCCTAAATGATAGTCCAAGACTGCAGAAATCTAGTTTTCCTTATCTTTATATTTACAACAGGAGAAGCTCTTTGGTCCTCTCTTTCAAACTCACTCCCTCATTATTGGCTCACAAATTCCAACAGTGTTATTTAACTCTCAGGGATTGTAACATTAGGATTTATTATCTACCTTAAACATTTTTTTAATTAAAAAAGTAATCTTTTTTTAAATCAATAAGTAAGAAAGTTATAGGAGATAATTACAATGAATCTCCCCTGAGATAATTGCTATTTAAGTTTTTAAAAAATATTTCAAACATTAACTAAACAACTTCTCTGTGTATGTAGTGTGTGTATGTGTGTGTGAGAGAGAGAGAGAAAGAGAGAGAGAAAGGTTTCTTTTTGTTTTTACACTTTGTTTTTAAAATTTCCTAAGGGCACATGTGCTCAACAGAGAGGGAGAGAGAGACAGTGAGAAAGCATGCCCCAGGGCGGATAGCTATGCTGCAATCCCTTCTATTCTGTTCTCAGGATTTTGTGTATGCATGCATGCATGCATGTACCTGGCATGTGTTTCAAGCCACCAGGTCTGGGTCTCAAACCGTGCAGTTGACCGTGTAAGATCCAGCCACCTTAACCACCATGCCACTGGCTGGTCCCGATGCTTTTCTTTAACCAAAGGGACTCATGCAATTCAAAGATCAGCAACTTGTTTTATCTTTTAGTAATTTATTTCCATACAAATATAGACACATACATATTTTTTGTTCAGAAAATTGGTAAAAATTTCATATTTATAAAAGAATATACATAATTTATGACAGAAACAACCTGAGCATCCAAAAACTAACGACTGGATTAAAGAACTATAATGCACTTATACTATGGAACATTACTCAGCCGTAAGAAACAGTGAGACCTTATCATTTGATTTAAAGTGGATGAATATAGAACACTTAATGTTAAACAAAGTGAGCAAGACTTTGAAAGAGACACACTGTGTACCCCCACTTAATATGTACTGAGTGTCTGCACTCTATGGCAGAAATTGAAAGGTCAAAAGATATGGTAGTAAAGAGGATAAGTGTAGATGGCAGAGATTGTAAAGTAGGGGAGTGAATGGTAAAGAGTGGATGGAACAGGGTTGATGTGAGGAGCAAAAGATTGAAACATTTAACACAAAAAAGAATGTGAAACTCTCTGTTGAAAACACAAGTTCTGTAATTTTTGCTTTATAAAAATTAAAATTAAGTCCCGGAAGGTGGCGTGGTAGTTACTTATGACGATATTTATCAGGGTACCTTCTAGGGATAACTAGCTTTTATCTTATTTTTTTAAAAAAAATCTTTCCAGGGCCAGCAGGTGGTGTGGTGGCTAAAGGTGCTGGACTCCCATGTGGCCAACCGCAGTTCAAGCCATGGACCTGGCGGGTTGCTCTCTCCTTCTCTATCTCCCTCTTTCTGGCTCTGTCCTGCTTTGGGCAAACTAAAAAATAAGTAAATAAAGAAAGTTAAATAGAATAATAATTTTTAAAAAATCCTTAAAGAACAAAGAATATATAAAATGTATGTGAAAGAAAAGTTGTCCCAAACCTGGTTTGAGAAAAAGAATTTTTGCATGATGCAATTAACAAAACTCCAGGAAATAATATTTTTCAGATTTTAATTTTGAAAACATAAAATTTACATAAAATATTCAAGAATAATACAGGAAAACTTAATATTCTCTTTATCCAGATGAACTAATCTTTAAATTGTGTTACTTCGGTGTTTTTCATGCTGTCTCTCTTTTATATTTAATTATTCTCAATAAATTGTAACCTCATAACACCTTGGTGTTTATTTTAGAAATCAAGGATATTTCCTTAGACATTTATGCATAGTTTTCAAGTTCAGGACATGTTGTTAATATATTAACAATATGAGGAGGTCTTTAGTAAATTTGTTGGAAAAAGTGTATTAAAAAGCTATGCATAGGGGAGACAGCTCCATGACTCCTGCGATCTAGCCAATTGGGAAAAAGGAAGATGTCCCACTGATAACTGGGCCTCCAGCATACAAAACTCGTGTGATAAG
>NW_006160056.1:2712412-2712820 GCF_000334495.1 Tupaia belangeri chinensis
TTTGCTTTTTCGAATTTTTTAAGGTGAGGCATTTTACAGGGCCCTTTGGCTCCTCCTAGGTCATTATCTTGTTAATAATCCCCTCTCCTCTCCCCAGAACAGCCCTTCTTCAAGAGACAGACAGCTCCATGACTCCTGCGATCTAGCCAATTCGCGCAGCGCGCTAGCGCGCTGCGCGCTTTTCCAATTTTTTGAGTTGTATTAAAATTTTTTGAATGTTAATTTTTTTTTAAGTTTTTCTCTTCTTTTTCTCTGTGTCTTGTCTGGTGTTTTTGCTGTTGTTTCCCTCTCTCTGTTTTCTTTTCTGCACACTCCTCGACCCACTGATTGAACTTCCAAGTTTGGGAAGAAACTGATCATCCACCAGATGACTAGAAATCGCTGCAGGAGCACAAGAAATATGGGGAA
>NW_006160056.1:2714146-2714781 GCF_000334495.1 Tupaia belangeri chinensis
TTATGGATGATAACATGCATGATTAAGCCACTATGCAGTTTACTCTAGAGGGGAAACCACATTTAGTATGTTGTGATGATGCTCAGGGAATGAATGTAAATTAAAAAAAAATTCAGAGAAAAAAATACTAAAACTGTTACCAAAATTTAAAGAAAAAACTGTGTATTTGATGACCACAGTAAGCTATATAGCCCCAGCTAGGTACCATTTTATAGTATGTTCATTCTACTCACTGAGGTTTATGCCTAAAGTCAGACATGGGTTCTTGTGTATGTAAATATCAGCTGTGCTTGCTATTGCAAATATTTAGACAAATTAAGTTCATTAGCAAATCAATTAAATGGGGGGGATAGGCATAGAAAGCAAACAGGGATAACAGAGACAATGGGAGGAGGGTTGGACAGGGCAGAGGGTTAGGGATAGGGAATCAAGGATGGCAAAAAAAGAGAAAAAACTCAAAATATACAAGACATAAGAAATGGAAAATTGTTTGTTGATAACACATATGTTGATGTACTTGATTGAGCCAACAGACAATGTATTTTGGATGAAAAATTCATTTTGTGTATTGTAATGATGTATAGCATATTAATGTTAAAAAATAAAAACAAATTAAAAAAAAAAAAAATATGCAT
>NW_006160056.1:2714916-2728272 GCF_000334495.1 Tupaia belangeri chinensis
TGGAGGAGAAGGGATTGCGGCATGACCATCCCCCCTGGGGGGTGATTTCTCGCTTTCTGTCTCTATGTCTCTCTCTGTCTGGCTGGCAAGCGCATGAGCCCTATAGTGAAAATCTCTCCAAAAAAAAAAAGCTATGCATAGATTTCAAAAACTTTGCACCAAAATAAGCTCATATTTTAATCCATTTTCCATACACCCTTTTTCCTTTAATTAGTTAATTAATCATTATTATTATTTATACATTCAATCGGATACATCATTTAAATTGTAAAGAGATTTTACCTAACATGATAAATGGCACGCACCAGGTGAGTTGAGTATACTATACATGACATCGGAACAGGCGACAAACCATATCTGTGTCCCACAAATATCTTAGTTCTCCATTTTCCCCCAAATTTCCCTTTCTGCACTCTTCCCCTCCCTACTCTCCTACTTTGTCCCCAGTGTCTATAACATTTTCAATGCTTTTATGCCCTCCAGTCTTTCAGTCTCTACCATAGAGTGTAGACAGTCGGTAGATGTTAAGTAGAGACATACAGTGTCTCTGTTTCATAGCCTGACTTGCTTCACTCAACAATAAATCTTCCATGCTTGTCCACTTTCTTTCTTTCTTATTTTTAATAAGGAGATAAAACTATAGTTTTATAAATATCAGAAAAAATACTAGGTATAAATCTTTGTGTGTGAAAGAGTAGGGTTTGAGGAAGAACAATTAGAAGAAAAATGGGGAGGAAAAGCATTAATGGGACAAAGAAATGTGCCAATTTCTGTTAAAAATATTTTATAGTTTGTTTAGTCAACTGGACTAGGGAGAAACGTTCACATGTTAAAAATATTCACATCGTAAGCTAAATAATATGATTGTATAAAAGAAAATGAAATTTAAAAAAGAACTAACTAAAAAAAGAGTAAAAAAATGAAAATAACTCCTAATGGAATGACTTGCTATCTCATTGTTATTTAATTCACATTTCCTGTAATCATTAATAACACTGAGGATCTTAAACCCTTTGAACATTTGAAAATTTGCCTATTTATTTGTCTTTTCACTGTCAAATTGTAAGAATTCTTTATAGATTCTGAATACAAGTCCTTTATCAGATACATGATTTGCAAACATTTTCTACCATTCTAAGATTGAAATTTAATTTCCTTGATAGTGTCTTTTGAAGCACAAATATTTTTAATTTTGATAAAAGCCAGTTTATCTATTTTTCTTTCATTGCTTATGATTTCAGTGTCACATCTAAGAATCCATTGTCTAATTCCACTTTCTATCAAATGCCAGAGTCTTACTGTTTTTTTATGGCTGAATAGTATTCCATGGAGTATATGTGCCACACTTTTTCAATCCATTCATCTGTTTGTGGACATTTGGGTTGGTTCCATGTCTTAGCAATTGTGAATAATACTGCAATAAATATAGTTGTGCAAGTGCTTTTTCAACTGAGCATTCACCTGTCCTTTGGGTAGATACCCAGGAGTGGAATTGCTGAATTATATGGTAGTTCTATTTGAAGGTCTTTGAGGAACCTCCATATTTTTCTCCTCAGTGGCTAGACCAATTTACATCCCCACCAACAATGTAGGAGAGTTCCCTTTTCAATTCCTTTTAACACTTTTTTTTTTTTTTTTTTTTTTTTTTTTAATCTTTTTCTCATTCTGACTGGGGTTAGGTGGTATCTTGTAGTTTTAATCTGCATCTCCCTTTTGATGAGGGATGTTGAGCATTTTTTCATACGATTTTTGGCTCTTTGTGTGTCTTCCTTAGAGAGTTGTTTATTTAGCTCATTTTCCCATCTTTTAATTGGATTTATCATTCTCTTCTGGGCAAGCTGCTTGAGTTCCCTGTGTGTTCTGGTTATCAGTCCCTTATCTGAGGCATGGTTAACAAAAATATCCTCTTATTCCGAGTGTTGTCAATTCACACCAATTACTGTATCCTTTTCTGTGCAGATACTTCTTTTTATTTTTTTAAAAAATTATTTATTTAATATTATTTATTCATTCATTTATCTTAATTTGACCAGAGAGAGACACAGAGAGAGAGAGAGAGAGGAAAAGAGACAAAGGAAGCCGCCGGGACTCGAAGTGTGGTTGACCATGTGGGAGTGTCCAGTACCTTAACCACCATGCCACCTTCTAGTCTCTGCAGATACTTCTTAATTCCACCTGTCTACTTTGGGGAGTATTGCCTGTGCTTTGGGGTCTTCCTTAAGCAGTCCTTTCCTACTTCAGTGTCTCCCAGAGTTTCCTTAGTGTTTTCCACTGGTAGTTTTATAGTTTGAGGTATTAGGTTTAAATCTTTGATCCACTTTGAGGTGATTTTTGTTAATGGTGGCAGGGCTTCAGATTTATCTTTCTGCAGATGGATACCCAATTTTTCCAGCTCCATTTGCTAAACAGGTCTTCCTTTTCCCACTGGATTGACTAGTACCCTTTGTAAAAGATCAGTTGGCTGCATGTTTTTTATTTCTGGGGTCTCTACTCTGTCCATTGGTCCTTGTGTCTGTTTTTGTGCCAATACCATGCTGTTTTGATTATCATAGCTTTTTAATATATTTTGGAGTCAGGAAGTGAGATGACATCCACTCCACTCTTTTGTGTAGGATTGCTTTGGCAATATTGGGTCTTTTATGATTCCAGACATATTCTATGATTTTTTTTTAGATCTGTGAAGAATGTCTCTTGTAATTTTATAGGGATTGCATTAAATATGTGGATCAATTTGGGTAGAATTGCCATATAAATTACATTAATTCTCCTAATCCAGGAACATAGCATGTCCTTCCACTTTTCTGTGTAATTTTCAATTTCTTTTTTTAAGATTTTTATAGTTTTCCTTGTAGAGGTCTTTGACTTCCTTGGTTAGTTTTATTCCTAGGTGTCTTATACTTTGTGTGGGCATGGTAAATGGGATTATTTTCTTCAGTTCTGTCTCTGTTTGCTTGTTGTTTGTCTATAGAAATGCTTACATGCCCTTTTTGCATTCTTTTTATATATACTCTAATATACCATTTATATTTCAGTTTTGTCAATTGTCCCCTATATCGGTAAAGCATTTATTCCCCCAAAGTACAGAATCCAGTTCAGGTTCATGTGTTTATTTATTATGTCATTTTATTCAACTCTAATTTGGAACAATTCCTAAGCTTTTCTTGACATTAAGATTTGGAGAACATGAAACAGTTATTTTATAAATATTCTTCTGTTTATGGTTTTTTAGTTTGAGAACTCAAGTGTGTTTATGCTGGGAAAATTCATTTTACAAGCTGTTGATGTACAGTGATTAAATGGGTAAAATACACTTTACATTTTTTGGAAAAGTTTAGCAAGGGACAAATAATTGGCACCTGAGTAATTAGACAGAAGGATAATGGATATTTCTTTCCATTACACTGATCCCAAGCACTCTTCTATTTAAAAACAAAGAGGAAGTGAACATTTTTTGAGTGCTTATTGTTTGTTAGGATCAAGCATAAAGACTTATTTCCATTATTCCTTATTACAACAGAATGATGTCTGTAATAATGCTTCTATCATACATCACACATGTGTGGGAACCTAGGATTGAAGAGGTTAAATGACTGCCCCCAGATCACAGAGCCAGTAAGCGGCAGAGCTGGACCTCAGATCGACATGGCCAGCTTTCATCTTCCATCATACCATGACTTTTAAGATGCTTTTCCTCTGGCATTGCTGTATAGGTTGCTAATCCTTAGAACAAACAATATTCAAACATTTCTGAGAAATAATTAATCCCAAACACAGTAGTTCTGAGCTGCATTTGACTTACCATCAAAAAAAATTCTGTCCTTGTTTTTGAACCACGTGCTGCACTTGGCTTCTCATGGTTATCCTCATTTTCTTGATCTCTATATGGAGCAGGTCCTAGGGCTCTGTCCTTACATTTCTCTTATCTATTTGCACTTGTCCTTTGTTGTTCTCATTCAGTTTCATGGCTTTACATGTTGTCTACATGCTCACACATCCCGCCCTCATACCTTAATCTCAAACCACTCCCGTGAACTGCCAACGAATATATCCAAGTGTCAAATCAACACTCCTACTTTGATAGAAGGAGGATAGGTCTCTAAAACTAGTACGTCCCCAAATAAGCTGACTCTGTACACTTTACATCTGCTTTTTTCTTATCTTAGAAAATGACATCCCCAGCTTTTCAGTTTCTCAGTCCTAAACTTTTGACTCTTTCTTTACAATCCTCTTTCAATTCATAAACAAATCTTGGTGGCCTCAGCTTTAAAATATATGCCGGAGCAGTTTTCTTTTCACGACCTCCTGGGCTAAGCCACCTACTCGACCTGTCTAGGTATTGAATAGCCCCCCCACCATCTGTTTTGCCTGCTTCTGTCTTCGCTTGCCTTCAGTCTAACCTTACCATGGCAGCTGAAGGGACCCAAAAGCGTAAGTCAGATCATGTTCCTCTCCTCTCTGCTCTTCTGCGCTATGTGCTCTCCTCCCTGCTGCTCTGTCTTTCAGAAACCCCAACCATCTGGCTGGATTTAGAACATGCTAACCACACACCTACACCATGCCTTTGAGCTCACTGCTCTCACTACCTGGATTTCTTTTTTCTTTATTTTGGAGAGGTTTTTGCTATAGGGTGTGTGTGCTCGCCAGAAAGACAGAGAGAGACAGAGAGAGACAGAGAGACAGAAAGCGGGAAATCACTCCCTGGAGGGATGGCCACACCGCAATCCCTTCTCCTCCATTCTCCTCTTGGGATCTTGGGCACGCACACACACGTGCCCAGCATGAGTTTAAACCACCAGGTCCAGGACTTGAACTGCAGTCAACTACATGGGAGTCCAGCGACATAGCCATTACACTAACTGCTGGTCCCACTACCTGGATTTTTCTTTCTCCAGAAACCCATATGGCTCACTATCTTCAGGTCACCTCCTTAGTGAGGCTTTCCCTGAATGCCCTATCCAAAATGCTCTTACCCCAAACACTATTTCTCTTGTGTGCTTTATTTTTCTTCTAGTAATTTGATGCCATTTAATAATTAAATGATATCGTACTTCTCATGATTATTTATATAGTATATATTTACTTGGTCTGTCCCCCCATCCAGGATGAAAGGTCCACAAAGACACACATTTTCATCTCTTCTTTCAGTGCTGTGTTCCCAGCGTCTAAAACTGTCAGGAACTTAGTAGGTATTCAATAAATATTTGTTAAAAGAATGAACAAATGCATGAATAAATTCTTTAGCTTACTCACAATTTTTTTTGAAAGAAAAGTGTATTTGTTGAAGAAGTTTTCGAATATCTGTCCATCCAAGTCTCCAGCTTAAGAAAGTTCTAAATTTTGGGAACCAGCAGTTAGCGTAATGGCTATGTCGCTGGACTCCCACGTAGTCAACTGCGGTTCGCGTCCCGGACCCGGTGGCTTAAAACTCACGCCGGGCGCATGTGCGTGCGTGCCCAAGATCCCAAGAGGAGAATGGAGGAGAAGGGATTGCGGCGTGACCATCCCCCCTGGGGGGTGACTTCTCGCTTTCTGTCTCTATGTCTCTCTCTGTCTGTCTGGCGAGCGCACGCGCCCTATAGTGAAAATCTCTCCAAAAAAAAAAAAAAAGAAAGTTCTAAATTTTCTCTTTTTAATAGCTTGGGAGTTACATATGAATATAGATGAAGTGTACAGTTTTTGAAAGTAACATAATTATTGTAGGAAACATGGCAAATACAGAAAAAGAAAATAAAAATAACTTGTAATGCAACTACCCAAAGACTCGTAACATTTTAGTATACTATTTTCCAGATTCATTTCATTTCAGACACTTTATTTTCAAGTTTGCTTATTCCCATGACAAGGACTGGAACAAACAAACTGAGGAACACAAAGCTGACTGTGGTTTTGTGCTTCTAGCAAAATGCCATCCTCACAGTTCAGTAACAGCCACAAGCACTTCCATGGAATTTTTGGGCGCTACTATTTTCCTTTTCCAAGAAAGCATGCTATAATTTGGATATTTAGGTTACACAAACTTTCACTGAAGTGTCTCCCTTCTAAAGTGACCTCAGAATTCCCAGAAAACTAAATATTTGGAATTTGGAAAATCTGGGTTGATTAATATTAGGAGTATGCATTGGACTAAAGGCCAGCAGCCTGAGGTTCTAGTTGGAGTTCTACAACTTTCTGGCTGCATGGCTTTGGGAAGTCAATCTTTCTGAGGCATGGTTTCCTTAGCTGGAAAGTGGAGATAATACTATCTGCTTCATAAATTACTGTTAGGATCAGATACAGTAATGGATACATGTTTTAAAATCTGTAAAGGGCAACACAATTTAAAAGGTATATAATCATAATTAAAGTGTGATAGATCTTAAGACAGCAATGACATATATGGACAGACATGTCACTATTCCTTACAAGCCCAGGGGAGAAAGACTTACCAGTCCCAGCAGAACTTCTCATTCTCACCCTCTTTCTTTCTCTTTCTTTCTTCTTTTCTTTCTTTCTTTTTCTTTCTTTTTTCTTTCCTTTTCTTCCTTTCCTCCCTCCCTCCTTCCTCCCTCCCTCCCTCCTTCCTTCCTTCCTCCCTCCCTCCCTCCCTCCCTCTCTTCTTTCCTTCCTTCCTCCCTCCCTCATTTTTTCCTTCATTTCTTCCTTTCTTCCTTCCTTCATTCCTTCCTTCTTTCTCACTCTTTCTTTCTAAATCCCAGAGTACAGGAGCTCACTAGAGAGAGAGAGAGAGAGGAATAGAGAGGGAGAAAGCACCTCTCAATGGAATACTGTCACACTGCAATCCTTCCTTCATTTTTCCATCCTGTCAGGACTCTGGGCATGCATGCACAGATGCCCATTGTGTTTTTCAAGCTCCTGGGACTGGGATTCAAACCACAGTAAATCACATGCGATTCATCTCTCTACCACTAGGCTATGGGTTGTGCTCTAACTCTGCAGCATTTTCTAATCATGACTATGTGGTTTTCCCACCAGAATATGGATTTCTGAATGAGAGAAACATGTTTACCCTCATTCATTGGTATATTACTACTTCTTGTCACAACGATTCACAGCATAAAATATTTTTAAAATGGTAAAAAAAGAACAAGAACAACCTGTCATAGTAAAATTATTAGCTGGCCTTATAAGTGTTTTTACAGAGTATTAACACAGATACAGCAGAATACAGCAGAAAGTGACCCAGACTGACAGCCAGGAAAGCTATGCCCTAGTTCAGTTTGTTGGTAACCAAATACGACACTGATGAAATCAGTTTTCTCATGTGGAGGTGCATGGGAAGGTACCTAAGGTTTCTGCTATGCCCAAATTCCATGAACTTTGACCTCTATGATGGTAGACACAGTCTCTGGTGGAACTATTTTTTGAAAAGACATATTGAGTAAATCATTAGCTTAATATACACTGGCCTTAAAAAATAAGCTTTAGTTCTCTGTACAGTGAGATAATGCTTAGAATCTGTTAAATCATTAATAGTCAGTTGTTTACGGTTTAGAGTGTAACAATATTCTTTGATGTTCCCTAATTATCATGCATGTTTAAAATGAATTCTGAACCACTTCTCTGCCTAATTAAACCTCATTGAAATTTGTTGAATTTTAAAGAAACATTTGATTTGCAAAAATAAATCATACATTCAGTAACCTTAGGGCTTCTCAAAGGACCCATAAAACATTTTTAAAAATAATAAGGTAATGTGAATGAGAGCTGTCTTGAACTAAACAGGGAAAATTTGGAAAACATCATTTTTTGAACTACTTTCTTTTGGCTCACAAATTTCTGCAGATAGCATTCATTCTTTTTTTTTTAAATGACCATTTATTCTCTTTTTTAAAGTTTATGAATTATCTACAAGCCCTAAAATTAAGTAGCTTAAGAAATCATAAATAAGTCATTCTCTGTAATGTCAACTGGTTGAACTCCCAAGAAAAATTGGTACAATAAAAATAGACATGTATTCATACAATGACAGGGTTCATTCAACATTTAATTCTTCCTGTTAACCATTTTAATGATTTTTGTAGCCATTCATTTGAGATATAAACTCTGGATAGTGTCTTAAAGATCGTAAACCTGACTCTTAGACTTTGTTGTTATGTAAATTGGTTGAAACATATACTTTCCTTTCAGTAATTTCTCCTGCAGATGTAGTTACATCAGTGTGCAAAAATATATACTCATTTCAATATTGCTCATACTAACATAAAACTATATAAAAACTCTATAGCTATAAATGTGGAAGGGAGACAGCTTAAATTAAAGTGCATTTATTATTGAATCAAAGTGTTCGGAGTGGGCCTAGTCATTTGCATAGTAAAAAAAAAAAAAAGTCAATCTTCTGAAACAACAAGAGTCTCCAAAGAGAACATTTTTATTTGGATGGTGTCTCCCAGGAGATAAGAGCATACATATGCCTTTCAAATTTGTTTGTCCCATTGATCAGAGTCTAAAGTTTTTAAAGAATAAAGGGAATGTGGCTACATGAAGGTATGTAAATGATAGGTCAGGAAGCAGGGAATTAGCTTCTGTTAAGAATCAAACCTTGGGCCAGCATGTGGCATGGTATTTAAAATGCTGGACTCCCACATGACTGACTATGGTTTAAATCCTGGACCTGGCAGTTTGCTTTCTCGCTTTCCCTTTCTCTCTGGTCAAATTAAAAAAAAAAAACAAATGATGATGACGAATAAAATTATATACTATTTTTTTTTTAAAAAAAAGAATCACGTCTTAATATTGACTGAGTATATCCGAGTATGTTCTTGTTGATGTCAGGGAGTCTGCTGTCATCTAGCTTATTTTTGTCTCTGGAAGTTGTCCTCAAAGATAAATCATCTCATTCTAGGAAAAGCATATATATAATATATGCATATATAAAAATATGTATGCGTGTGTGTATGTATGTATGTGTTTGACACACACACACACACACACACACATAGGTTTGTATTTTAGGTTTTGGGTATATTTTCAGATTTTATAATCTGTGGGGCATCCAATCTGCAAAGTATAGAGAGAACGTTTCATTAAAATGTCATGTGAAACAATTTTTATCATAGTGCTCAGTGTTTAAAGTATGTCATGAGCTAAGCTATCATGGTTAAGTTGCTATTATATGTGTGACTATTCAAAGTAAATAGATAAATGTTAGATCTCTGACTAAATGCATGCCAAGAAAACACTTAGTCTAGTAGGTAACCATGGAGGGTTGGTAGCACATTAATAAAAAAAGATGCAATGCAGATGTTGAAAAGATTTATATACTAATCGGATATTATCTCTAAAATATTTTACCAAGTGAAAAAATAAAAGTGCAAAACACCATATTCCTATTTCTAAATAAATGTCACATACCTTTATGCACACATTATCTATATGTATAAGGATATACAAGAAATTGGTAGTAATAGCTCCCTCATTTAAAAAACAAAACAAAACCAAACCAAACAAAACAATGCTTTTCTTTTTATTGAATAGTCTTTAGAGCAGTTTTTAGTTCACAGCAAAATTGAGAGGAAGGTATAGATATTTCCTATATACCCCCTGTCCCCCACCACATGCAAAACCATTCCCATTATCCACCAGAGTAGTATATTTGTTACAACTGGTGTACCTACACTGACACACCCTCATCTGAAGTCCATATTTATAGTAGAGTCTAATCTTGGTGTTGTATATTCTATAGGTTTGGACAAATGTATCATGACACGTATCCATTATTATAGAATCATACAGAATACTTTCATTGCACAAAAAATATCCCGTGTACTCTCTATTTTCATCCTTCCCTTATCCTAATACCTAGCAACTCCTTGAATTTTGCCTTTTTCACAATGTTATAAATTAAGTTGTTGGTAAAGTCATGATGTATTTTTCTGTCTTTCTATGCAAAATGTGTCATGACTTTCCTGACAACCCAATAAATGGAATCATACAGAATGCAACCTTTTCAGATCATCTCTTTTAGTTGGTGACATACATTTAAGGTTCCTCCATGTCTTTTCATGACTTGATAGATTATTTATTTCTTTTTACTGCTGAATAATATTTCATTGTCTGAATGTACCAGAGTGTATTTATCCATTTACCTACTGCAGGATACCTGGTTACTTCCAAATTTTCTTGTGATTAAAACTACTACAGGCATGAGTGCAGTTTTGTATGTGTGTGTGTGTGTGTGTGTGTGTGTGTGTACATAAGTTTCCAATTCCTTTGGGTAAATACCAAGGAACTTTATTGCCAGATCATATGGTAAGACAGAGTATGCTTAATTTTATAAGAAACTACATATCTGTCTTCCAAAAGGACTAAACCATTTTACATTCCAACCAGCAATAAATGAGAGTTTCTGTTGCTCTATGTTCTCACCAGCTTTTGGTGTTCAGTGTTTTGGATTTGGACTATTCTAACAGATACAAAGTGGTCTCCCATTGTTCTTTTCATTTGTATTTCCTTGATGACATATGATGCAGAGCATCTTTTCATATACTTATTTGCCATCTATATGTCCTCTTTGTTGAGGCAAAGTGTCTGTTAAGGTCTTTGGCCCGTTTTTAAATCAGGCCATGTTCTTACTATTGAGTTCAGGAGGTTTTTATATGTTTTAGACAACTATCTGATATGTCTTTTTTTCCTCCCAGATTGTAGCTTGTCTTTTCATTCTCTTAGCAGAGTCTTTGTGCAGAATGAAGTTTTGATTTTAATGAAGTTCAGCAGACTGATTTTTTTTTTTTCACGGATTGTACCTTTGATACTGTCAAACCCAAAGGAGGTCTATATTTTCTTTCATGTTTTCTTCTAGGACTTTCATAGTTTCAAATTTTATATTTAGATCCGTGATCCATTTTTAATTAATTTTTAAGAATGTAAGGTCTGTGCCTAGACTTATTTTTATATTTCGATGTCTAGTCGTTCCAGCACCATTTGTTGAAAGGCTATCTTTCCTCCATTGTATTGCCTTTGCTTCCTGGTCAAGGATTAGTAGACTATATACTGTGGCCCTATTTTGGGGTTCTATATTCTGTTCCATTGGTCATTTGTCTTTCTTTTGCCAGTAATACAGTGTCTTGATTAATGTTGTTTTATAGTAAGTTTTGAAGTCAGGTAATGTCAGTCTTCCAAATTTGTGTTTCAGCTTCAACATCTGTTGGCTATTCTGGGGCTTTTTCCTCTTCCTATAAACTTTAGATTCAGTTTCTTGATATCTACAAAATAACTTGCTGGGATTTTGATTGAGATTATACCAAATATATATCAAGTTGGGAAGAATTGACGTCTACATTACTGTTTATTTGCTATTCTTTTTTTTCTATTTGAATTTAATGAGTTTACATCAAAAAATTAGGTAGGCATTACACATTTAAAGAATAAAAATCTTTAAAAAAACACAATACAAAGAGTAAAAGAATTTTAACCAAGTTTTACACTTCTTTTGGTTTAATTTTTAATAATTCATCTCATCATATCTTATTGCAATGTGCAAATGCATCTACAGCATCCATTACAATCATAAAACTAAGTTAAAAGAAGTACACTGTTAAGAGTGCCCCTTAGAGGACACCAATTGACCTTATATTAAAAACTCTATGATACGTAAGCATTACATAATAATGCTACTTAACCACCTTTTGTCACAAGAATTATCACAAGTTTTCTGGAAATAAGTCCACATAAGAATTAAATATTTAAAAGGTGGACTGTTCCTTAATTTAGTTTTAGTAAGATTTTTTTCTTTTTCACTATTAAGAAACATTTCAATAGTTTTAAAGCAAAAGCTCTTATTATCTAGATAGCTTAAACTGTACTCCTGAGTTCAAGCTTACAGATGAGTCTTTTGTAAGTAGTTCTCAATAAAATTCCTCCCTCCCCATACCCCTGCCTCAAATCTTGTATTGTTTCTTACAAAACTTTGGTCAAGAATAGAAACATATGCAGGCAGATGTATATGCCATACAACAGCAAGAACAATCAAGCCCAACTAATGACTTCGGGTTTTAAAGAATAGAAGGCAATTAAAATGTACTCAAAGTTACATTAAGAAAAGCTTTCATGGGGGTAATACTGAAGCAGTCACTAAGGTTAAGAAAATACTGATATCAAAGTACAAATGACTACGATGTTAAAATAGACAAAAACTACTATACAATAGCCTCTTTTAAAATTTAACATAAAGAATACAACACATGATTCAGGATGATTTTCCTGTTCTACTCATGAGTATTAGTCTTTATAAGGTTGGTTATGTTGACATCTAGTAGAGTTTCTTGTGACATCTGATGAAGTTTCATTCCAACTGTGAAAGACAGGTCTTCAAGGAACCTCTTGTTCTTGGTCACATCTTGGTCACTGTACAATTTCAAAGTAGTGCAATATCGCCATGATGTGTTAGGGCATGAAGACAGATCTCGTGTACAGTGCCATCCCCACAATGGAAACCAGCATGGAATTGAACACAGTCCATCTCAGGGCTCCAGCATGCAGAGTGCCGTGACGAGCAGGTACTGGTAATAGAACCAGGACATCTGCTTCCAGGCCTGTGCCAGCACCATCTCCGCCATGTGCCTCCTGCGAAGCAGCCGCACATCAGTCTGTCTCCTGCTGGTTACCTCTATTTGCTATTCTTTTGTCTTATTGCATGAGCTAGGACTTACATGCAATGCTGAAAAACCATGGTGAGATGGGAATCTTTGACTTGTTACTCTTCGTAGTAGGAAATCTTTGAGTTTCTCAGCATTACGCATGATGTTAGTTGTAGGTTTTTCTTTCTTTTCTTTCTTTCTTTCTCTCTCTCTCTTTATTTATTTTTTATTTTTTTAGAAAGTTGCCTTTTTTTTTTTTTTTGATAGGGCCCATATGTTCGGTGGAGAGACAGAAAGCGAGAAGTCACCCCCTGTTGTGGTGGCCACCTTGCAATCCCTTTTCTCAGGATCTTGGGCATACATGCACACACACCCAGTGTGAGTTTTAAGTTGCTGTCTCTGGAACCTGAACCACGGTCTGTCATGTGGGGTCCAGCAATGTAACCATTATGCCATCTGCTGATCCTAGTTGTAGGTTTTTAAAATATGTATTCTGTTTCAAGGGAGGGAAGTTCTCCTCTGTTCCTAGTTTACTGATCATTTTTATCATGTATCAGTGTTGGAGTTTTTCAGATATTTATTCCACCTCTATTAATATGAGTACAAAATTTTTGTTAGCCTTTTGATGTTATGGATTACCTCAATTGATTTTTATTTTATTTATTATTATAATTTTTTTGTTTATTTATTTATTTTTTTTGGAGATTTTTTTTTGCTATAGGGCGCGTGCGCTCGCCAGACAGACAGAGAGAGACATAGAGACAGAAAGCGAGAAGTCACC
>NW_006160056.1:2729564-2755297 GCF_000334495.1 Tupaia belangeri chinensis
CACAGCAGTCATCTTGTAGTTACCAGGAATGGTGTTGTGGGCATCTGCAGTGTGAGTTGTCCTTGGGTATCTGGCTTCCTTAAGAATGGCAGAGTAGTTCTTATTTTCTTCTGAGGTAATGCAGGGTTGGTAATTATCATCTTCTCAAGTTGCAAGTTCTTCAACCTTGTTTTCGGCCTCCGGGCCATGGCCATCCAGCGCTGGAGAGGCCAGGGAGGCCGCCCCCCCCCAGGGGGGGCAGGCTGTTCGGGTGCGCGGCTGTGCAGCAGGGGTGGGAGCCCCCGGCTGCGGGGTCCCTCCTGGAGGTAGTCAGATGATTTTTGATAGGATATAAGAAAGAGACATACTATTTCTATTTGACTATATTTTGGTCTTTCTCTTTTTAACTGCCTTTTTTTTTTTAACTCCCTTTTTTGTTTATTTTTTAGAGAGATTTTTTGCTATAGGGCACGTGTGCTTGCCAGAGAGACAGATAGAGACAAAGAGACAGAAAGTGGAAAATCACATTGGTCATGCCACAATCCCTTCTCCTCCTTTCTCCTCTTGGGATTTTGGGCATACACACACACATGCCTGTCATGAATTTTAAGCTGCCTAAGACTCAAATCATGGTCAACTATGGTGGGAGTCCAGTGGCATAACCATTATACCATCTGCCAGTCCCTTTATTATTATTTTTTAATTTTCTATAGGGCATGTGCACTCATCAGAGAGAGAGAGAGAGAGAGAGAGAGAGAGAGAGAGAGGAGAGAAAGTGAGAAAGCAGGCTGCCAAACCTGAGTCCTGAACCAGGGTTGGCCATGTGGGAGTCCAGTGCCTTAACCACCACGCCACCTGTTGGCTCCCTTCAACTGATTTTTGAAAGTTGATTCAGCACTGCATACATTGTTGGATTCAATCTGATATTATTTTGTTGAATATTTTACACCTATATGATGAGAGACATTGGTCTTTAATTATTCTCTCATTATGTTTTTGTTTGGTTTTGTTAATAAGGTAGTATTGGCCTCATAGAATGAGTTTAGAGGTGAAAGATGGGGATTTAGTTTCATTTTTCTTTAGGCTGATACCCAGTTTTTCCAACACCATTTGCTAAAGAAGTTTTCCTTTTCCCAGTGGATTGACTGGTAGCTTGTGTCAAAAATCAGTTGGCTATATGTTTGGGGGTTTATTTCTGGAGTCTCTATTCTGTCCTTTTACTCCATCTGTCTGTTTTTGTGCCAATACCATGGTGTCTTGATTATCACAGCATTATAGTAGATTTTGGAGTAAGCTGCTTGGGTTCTCTGTGAGATGTCAGGGAGTGACATGCTGCCCACTCCACTCTTCTTGAACAGGATTGCTTTGGCAATTCCAGACAAATTCTATGATTGTCTTTTCTAGATTTGTGAAGAATGTCTCTGGTAATTTGATTGGAATTGTATTAAATATGTGGATTAATTTGGGTATAATTAATTATATTAATTCTTCCAATCAGGAACGTGTGATGTCCTTCTACTTTTTTATGTCCTTTTCAGTATCTTTTAAAATTTTGTCATTGTTTTCCTTGTAAAGGTCTTTGACTTCCTTGGTTAGGTTTATCCCTAGGTATCTTATACATTTCATGGCTATGCTAAAAGGGATTCCTTTCTTTAGTTCTACCTCAGTCAGCTTGTTGTTGGTATACAGAAATGCTATAGATTTTTTGATGTTTATTTTGTACCCTGCCACTTTTCTGTATTCATGTATTACTTTGAGAAGTTTTTTCATGGATACCTTTGGGTCTTCTATGTATACCATCACATCATCTGCAAATAAAGATACTTTCAACTCTTCTTTGCCTATTCGAATGCCTTTTGTATTATTCTCTTTTCTGATTGTGCTAGCTAGCACTTCTAGTACTGTATTGAAAAGGAGTGGAGAAATTGGGTAGTCTTGTCTTGTACCAGTTTTTAGTGGAAAAGCTTTTCCCATATAATTTTAGCTATAAATTTTTTCATATATGGCTTTTATTGTGTTGAGAAATGACCCTTCCATGCCAATTTTGCTAAGAATCTTAATCATGAAGGGATATTGTATTTTTTTGAATACTTTTTCTGGATTGATTGAGATGTTCATATGGCTTTTATGTTTCTTTTTATTAATATTGTGTATTACATTTATGGATTTGCATATGTTGAACCACATTGCATCCTGGAATAAACCCTACCTGATTGTGATGAGTAATCTTTTTTTATATGTTTTTGGATACAATTTGCACATATGTTGTTGAGAATTTTTGCATCTATATTCATCAGAGATATTGGCCTGTGGTTTTCCTTTTTTTGTCATATCTTTAGTTTTGGGGATGAGGATGATGGAGGCTTCATAAAATGAATATGGGAGGTTTTTTTTTTTCCTTTTGATTTTTTTTTTTTTTTTTAAGGATAGGTTTTTGCTATAGGGCACTTGTGCTCACTGGAAAGATAGAGACAGAAAAACAGAAAGCAAGAAATCACACCCCAGGGGGTAAGGATGGCCTCGCCATAATCCCTTCTCTCCTCTCAGGATCTTGGGCATGCACACGCATGCACCAGGCATGAAAATATTTTTTGTTTTGAGAGGTTTTTGCTATAAGGCATGTGCGCTTGCTGGAAAGACAGAGACAGAGAGACAGAAAGCAAGAAATCACCCCCCCAGGGGGGATGGCCACGCCACAATCCCTTCTCTTTCATTCTCCTCTCGAGATCTTGGGCACGCACGCACACGTGCCTGGCGTGAGTTTAAGCCACCAGGTCCGGGACTCAAACCGCGATCGACTACACGGGAGTCTAGTGACATAGCCATTACGCTAACTGCTGGAACCTACCAGGTGTGAATTTTAAGCTGCCAGGTTTGGGACTCAAACTGTGCCAGACTATGTGGGAGTACAGTGACATAACTATTATGCCATCTGTTGGTCGCTCTTGTTAATCTTTACAAAGAACCAGCTTTTGCTTTCATTTATTTTCTGTAGAGTTCACTTATTTTCTATTTCATTCATTCTCCTTGAATATATATATATATTTTTTTGGAGACGTTTTTGCTATAGGACGTGTGCGCTTGCCAGAAAGACTAGAGAGACATAGAGACAGAAAGTGAGGAATCACCCCCCAGGGAAGATGGCCACGCCGCAATCCCTTCTCCTCCATTCTCCTCTCAGGATCTTGGGCACACATGCACACGTGCCCGGTGTGAGTTTAAGCCACCTTGTCCGGGACTCAAACTGCGGTCGACTACATGGGAGTCCAGTGACATAACTATTACGCAAACTGCTGGTTCCTCTCCTTGAATATTTATGATCTCGTTTCTCCTGGAAAATTTTGGAATTTTTTGTTGTTTTTCCAATTCCCAGAGGCTTGATGTTAGGCTATTTGCCACCTTTCTATCTTTGTTTTAGGTGCACTAATTGCTATGAATTTCCCTCTTATGACTGTTTTTGCAGTGTTCCATAGATTATGGAAACTCGTGTACTCATTATAATTTATTTCCATAAGTCTTTTGATTTCAGACTTAATTTCTTCAGTAGTTCAGAAGTCATTCAGGAGTAGGTTGTTAAGTTTCCATGTGTTTGTGTATTTTTGAGGATTTTTCCTGAAATGAATATCAAGTTTAATTCCATCATGCTCATAGAAGATGCTGGATATAGTTCCTATGCCTTTGACTCTGTAAAGCCTTGATTTGTTCTGTATCATATTGTCAATCTTTGAAAAGGTTCTGTGCAAGGATGAAAAAAATGTATATTTTGTGGTCTTAGGGTGTAAATTTCTATAGATATCTGTCAAGTCCATTTGATTTATAGTATTGTTTAGGTCTTGTATCTCTCTGCTTTTTGTCTAGATGATCTTTCTAAAGGAGATAATGTGTTGAGATTCCCAACAATTACAGTGTTGTAACCTATCTCTCCGTTTAGCTCTAGCAGTCTTTCTTTTATGTATTTAGGTGCTCCAGAGATGGGTGCATAGTTTATAAGCATTATGTATTCTTGTTGAATTAACCCTTTTACTACTATTTAAGGGGATTGGCATAATTTCTTCCTTAAATGTTTGGTAGACTTCACCAGTGAACTCATTTGGGCCTAGCCCTTTCTGTTTTGAAAGGTTGTTAATTGTTGATTTTCTGTTTTCATAAATATAGGCCTATTCAGATTGTCCATCTCTTCCTGCGTGTTTTGGGCAGCTTTTATCTTTTAAGGAATTGATACTTTTCATCTAGGTTCTATGGGAGTTGTTCATAGTATTCCTTTATTAGCTATTTAATATCCATGGGATCTATAATGATCGTTCTCTATCATTCATAGCAAGTTATCTTCTCTTTCTAATTTTCTTAGTCTGAGTAGAGGCTTATTAGTATGTTATTAATTATTTGTATCTTCTGTTTGTTTGTTTTTTTTTTTCCCTTAGATAGCCTGGCAAAAGGCTTTTCAATTTTATTATCTTCTTAAAGAACCAGATTTTTATATTATTAATTCCTCTATTAAGTTCCTGTTTTCAATTTTATTGGTTACTGTTCTAATTTTTATTACTTATTTCCTTCTGCTAATTTTGGAATTAACATTTTTTTTTCTGGTTTTCTCAGGTGGAATCTTGGGTGGTCAATTTTGGAATTTCTTTTCTAAGATATGCATTTGACAGTATAAGCACTGCTTTATCTGCAGTCCATAACTTTTGATAAATTGTGTTTTTATTTTCATTTAATTCAAAATATTTTTAAATTACTCTAAAAATTTCTTTGATCAATGTGTTATATAGAAATGTTTTGCTTAATTTCCAAGAACTTGGTAGTTTTTTTCAGCTATCTTTCTGTTACTGATTTCTAGCTTAATTCCACTGTGATCTGAGAGCACATATCTCATGCTTTCTATTTTTAAAAATGTGTTGGGACCAGCAGTTGGCATAATGGCTATGTCGCTGGACTTCCATGTAGTCGACCACAGTTTGAGTCCCAGACCTGGTGGCTTAAACTCATGCCAGGCACATATGCGTGAATGCCCAAGTTCCTGGGAGGAGAATGGAGGAAAAGGGATTGTGGTGTGGCCATCCCCCACTGGGGAGTGATTTCTTGCTTTCTGTCTCTCTGTCTTTCTGGCAAGTGCACACTTTATAGCAAAAACCTCTCAAAAAAAAATAAAAAGGTATGTTTCATGGGCCAAATGTGATCTATCTTGGTGAGTTGCAAGTGAGCTTTTGTTGGATGAAGTAGTCTGTAACTGTTCATTATATCTAGTAGATTGGTGGTACAGAGCTCAACTATGTCCTTACTTATTTTGTCCCTACTGGTTCTATTTCTCAGCAAGAGGCACTGAGGTTTCTAACTATAACAAATAATTCATCTATTTATCTTGCCATTCTATCCATTTTTGCCTCAAGTATTTTGATATTCTGTTCTTAGATGCATACGTATCAAGAAGTGTTATGTTGGGCAGGCCCTGTAGTGCAGTGGTTAAAAGAGCTGGATCCTATAAGTTTGAGCATCATTTGAGTCTTGGCTCTGGTGATGTCAAACCTACGCTGAGCTTTTGTAAGTGCATGCCCAAAATCCTGGTGGGAAGGAGAAATAGAAGGAAAATGATTGTGGCAAGATCATATTCCATGTAGGGGTGCTTTTAATCTCTTTCTCTGTGAGTGCTTGTACCCTTCGTCAATGAAAAAAAAAAAAAAAGAATTATTGTGTCTTCCTGGAGAATTGATACCTTTATCATTATATAATGCCCCTCCTTGTTTTTGATAACTCCTCCTGGTCTGAACTTTGAAATTAATGTAGCTATTTTGATTTCTTTTGATCAGTATTAGAATGGTATATCTTTCTCCATCAATTTACTTTAAAAAATTTTTTTTTTTAAATTTTTGCCATAGGATGTGTGTACTTGCCATAGAGAAACAGAGACACATGGAGAAAGTAAGAAATCACTCCCTGGGGATGGTGATGCCACAATCCCTTCTAAATTCTTTGCTTGGGATTTTGGGCAGGAACACACATCCACCTGGAATGTTTTTTAAGCCACTGTGTCTAGGAGTCAAACCATGGATTTAGCCATGTGGGATTCAGCACCTTAAACGCCACACTACCTGCTGGCCCTCCATCCATTTGCTTTTAATCTGTGCCTTTATTTTTAAAGTGAATTTCTTGTAGACATCAGATAGTTGGATCTTGTTTCTTCATTCCTCCTGACAATTTCTCTGTTAATTGGTGCATGCAGGTCATTGATATTTAAAGGGATTATTGACATAGTTGCATTACTATTTACCATATTTGTTACCATTTTCCATTGCTTTTGTTCTTTTTAAAATTGTTTTTCTTTATTGACAGTGAGAGTGAGAAAAAGAGCGATGAGCACCCTTCACAGAGTCTAATCATGCTGAGGTCCCCTTCTCCAATCATCCAGCGCAAGGATCTTTAGCACTCGTGTGTGTGTCTGGCTTATTTCAGATCAACTGGGCTGGGGATTTGAACTGTAGTCACTATTAGGGAATCTGGTTTCTATTGAGCCATGCATTACCACTGCACCATGGAGCCAGCTGCTGTTGTCCTGGTTCATTGCTACTGCTTCACTTTTTTGCCTTTTGTGATTTCAATTGAACATTTCATATGATTCTTCTTTCTCTCTTGTATTGTCATATTAGTTATGTTTAGAAAATTTTTTTTAACTTTTTAAAGTGGCTTCCCCAGAGTTTGCAATATATTTACAGCTATATACAAAGGGTCCTCAAAAAGTTCATAGAAAATATATATTATGAAAAAAAATTATACATGGGTTTCAACCTTTTTTTTTTTTTTTGCACCAAGATAAGCTTGTACTTTAATCCTATTTTGCACAAACTTTTTGATATATTCACTTACATATTTACGTTTCCAAGTCCACTTTCCAATAGCACTTTATTGCTTCTCTTTTAATGTTACTTCTAAGTAATTTATAATAACAAAATAATCCCAATTTTCTTTTATCCTCTCAGACTTGTCCACAAACTTGTCCTCCAGAAATTTGTCAATTATAATTTAGCTTTTCTTACCCTGGCACTGGCTTCCACAGAGGTTTTAGTTCATGGGTTTCTTCTCTAGGTAAGCTGTAATTTTTCGTAGTCACCTGTAGGTCTCTTCAATTCAAGAGGGAGCATTTTTACTTATGACCTTATTTTCTTACAAATCTAAGAGTTGTTAATTGTTCCGTTTGTTCAACTTTTAAGGTACTGCTATTAGAGTGGAGACTTATATGAATGACTGGAACTGGCTTGGCTCAGTTTTTAAACCATAAGTATGGATTCCTGTTATAAGATGTAGTTGGGGCCAGGTAAGTGGCTAAGGTACTGGACTCCCACATGGTTAACTGCAGTTTGAGTCTCAGACCTGGTGGCTTACAACTCATGTTGGTGTGTGTTCATATTGCCCCAAATCCTGAGAGAATGGAGGAAAAGGAGAAGTGGTTGCAGTGTGGTCATCCCCCTTGGGGCATGATTTCTCACTTTCTGTCTCTCCCTGTATCTCCAATAAGTGCATGTGCCCTATAACAAAAATCTCTCTAAACAACAACAAAAAAAGATGTAGTTAACGTAACATGTGTGTGAGAGTAGGGTCTGAGGAAGGACATTTAGAAGAAAAATAGGTAAAGCATTAATGGAACAAAAAAATGTGGTATTATCCGTTGAAGATAATTTTATAGTTTTATCAACTGGACTAGGGAGAAATGTTCACATGTTGAAATATTCACTTTGTAAGCTAAATAACGTGATTGAATGTGTAAAAGAAAATGAAATACAAAATATTAAAAGAAAGAAAGAAAGAAAAAAAATCTCAGTAGTTTAACAAAGATTTAACTCTTGCTTATACTCACATCCATTGTAGGTCATCGGCAGGCTGTTGTCAATATCTTCTTTACTGAGGGGCCTAGGCTTCTTTATTTGGCATCTTCTCTTTTTGACAATGTGACAAGCAAATGGGAACATGGTAAATTGTGCATAAGCATTCAAAGGTGTCTTACCTGAAAGTGATGTGTGTTACTTTGCTTCACATTTCATTGTCCAGATCAATTAACATAGCCATTTCTAACTTAAAAGGTATGGGATAGGGCCAGTAAGTGGTATGATGGTTAAGAGTCTGGATTCCCGAATGACTGACCATTGTTCGAGTCCCAGACATGATAGCTTGAAAATCATGCCTGGTGTGTGTATGCATATGCCCAGAATCCAGGGAGGAGAGTGTAGTAGAAGGGATTGCAACATGGTCATTCCCCTGGAGGGTGACTTCTCACTTTCCCTCTCCCTGTCTCTCTCTGGAAAGTGTGCATGCCTTATGGCAAAAACCTTAAAAATATATTTTTTTAAATAATAAATGAAGGGGATGGGATGGAGCATTTCTATCATGTGCCTGAAAATGGAGAAGCAGTCAAATGTACCAAAAAATAAGTAGGAATATAAAATATTTTTATAATACACACACATTCACACACATAAATCTCTCAAAGCTTACCCTGAAAATTGGAAGTACATCTTGTCAGCTGCTTTCTAAACATGCACCAGAAATTAACATGCACCAGAAATCAAAAGTTAAGCCAGTTTAACTTTTAAACAAAATTTTTAAAAAATTTCAATAAATGAAAAAATGTAGAAATAATAAAGCCAACAGGATATGATACAATGACATGAAGTTATGAATTACAAATTAATTCATGAAAAAATATTCCTTCTGCCTAGAATTTTAAAAATTCTCTTTTAAGTAATTTCTAAATCAACAAACTCAAAATAAAGTCACAGAATTTCTATAAAATAATGACAATACTTAAAATATCTAGACTTCTGTGATAGAGTAAAAGCAGCCACTAGTGGAAATTGAATAGCTTTTAGTAATTTTATTCATAGAACCGAAAGAGTGAAAACCTAATAATTTTATTTGTTTGTTTGTTTGTTATAGGGTGCATACACTCGCCAGAGAGAGACAGGAAGAGAGGGAAAATGAGAAAGCATCTCTCGGGGAGCTGGCTGTGCCACAGTCCCTTCCTTCTACCCCATTCTCCTCTTGGGTATATATATATATAGCATTCCTGGGACCCATGAAAAAGCAAAAGTTGTTATTCCTTGCCAAAAAAATAAAATAATCAGATAAACTGAAAGGTCCTGATTAAATTGTTTTGTATTTTTAGGAATAAGAATATATACCATTTTATTAACTAAATGGTAACATGGTAAAGCTTTTTATAGAATTTTTAATCATTTATGGTGTTCCATGATGAGGCAACATTTCAACAAATTACTATATAAAGCCTTAAGATGACAGTTTTTTTTGTTTTGTTTGTTTGTTTTTTTGGAGAGGTTTTTGCTATAGGGTGCGTGCACTTGCCAGAAAGACAGAGAGAGACAGAGAGACAGAAAGCAAGAACTCACCCCCCTGGGGAGATGGCCACGCCACAGTCCCTTCTCCTCCTTTCTCCTCTCAGGATCTTGGGTACACATGCGCACGCACCTGGTATGAGTTTAAGCCTCTGGGTCCGGGACTCAAACCACGGTCGACTACATGGGAATCCAGTGATAGAGCCATTACACTAACTGCTGGCCCCAAGATGACAGTTTTAAAACCAGAATCAAGTTGTGACTTTTTTCAAACTAAAATTTCTGCCTTACATGTATTTATAATACACTGATTTCTTAGTGTCCCACTACCTTTATTTTATTATACTTAATGTTTGAAAGTAAATTTACATATCAAATGTTGAAGCACAAGGTTTTAGTAAAAGGAAAAAAGAAAAAGCTTTTTTTTTTTTTTTTTGAGAGATTTTCGCTATAGGGCGCATGTGCTCACCAGACAGACAGAGAAAGACATAGAGACAGAAAGCGAGAAATCATCCCCCGGGGGGGATGGTCACGCCGCAATCCCTTCTCCTCCATTCTCCTCTTGGGCTCCTGGGCATGCACACACAAGCGCCCAGCGGGAGTTTTAAGGCACCGGGTCCGGGACGCGAACCGTGGGCGACTACGTGGGAGTCCAGCGACATAGCCATTACACTAACTGCTGGTTCCTGAAAAAAAACCTTTTTACTTGAGGTGTCATTGAACAGAATTTGTATGTAATCAGAACTACGTTATAGGACCCTTATCTGGTGATGAAAGTATAAAGTTTTCACCTGAAAGAAGTGAAACGGAATTGTTAGATCTCGTTTTTTGTCATCTACTTAACTATTGCAAATTCAACTAGGTATATAGCACATTAATATGAAATATTTGAAATACATAATCTTTTTTTAAAAAATGGAACATATACAAAAAGATCATATACTATCAGGTAGGCCATTGAAATGATTGTTGTGTAATAGTTTTTAAAACCTTCATTTTTGGTAAGCCTCAGTTTCTTTTAATTATTTTACCACTTGTAGGGTTTCATTTTGAGGTTTAACATATCAAGCAGGTATAAAGTTTTACAGTTCAGTAATCCTGTATCACAAGTCATTTAAAATGAAAATGGAAATGTGAGGTTCACTTAAGAAAATTAATTTTCTTCTTCTGTAACATCTAACTCTTCATCATCATCATCATCATCTTCTGCTGCTGCTGCTTGTTGATCCTTTCTTAGTTGGCAGGTGGATACCTGTCCTGTTCCAGATACACATTTAGTTGACAGTGATTTCCAAAGAAGTGACTTTGAATTTGCTCTTACAATATCTAAATGAGATGAGTAATCTTGTGGATACAGAGAATTTTGGAAAACCTCTACATCTTCATCCTCATCAATCTTTTGTATATTTTGGTAGGCAGCATTGTAGACCTCTAAAACTCTGCCTTCAAATAACATTTCAATTGTGATAAATTCTGAAAACATAGTCTTTATATCCTTTATGTTCTGCTTTTCAAAATTGTCAATAGTTTCCTCCAGATGATGAGTTGTCCGGGTAGCAGCTATTGTAGCTCTCTGTAACTCACTTTCTGCCTGTGAAAGAACATGTCGATCAGGTGGGCTCTGCTGATGGGTTCTTTCTAACTGAGTTAACTGCTTAGCTTCTCGATTCCTTGCCGTTAATGTGGCTTTGAGGTCATCCCATTTCATTTTTACAATGGATCCATAAGCTTTCAAAGGTTCAACTACTTTGACTTTTTTTTTTTTTTTTTTTGAGAGGTTTTTGCTATGGGGCACCGGAAAGACAGAGTGTTCACCAGAAAGACAGAGCGAGACAGAGACAGAAAACGAGAAATCACCCTTCAGGGGCTATGGCCACACTGCAATCCCTTATCCTCCATTCTCCTCTTGGGATCTTGGGCACACACACACATGCTCGGTATGAGTTTAAGCCACCGGGTCCGGGACTCGAACCACTCGACTACATGGGAGTCCAGTGACATAGACATTATACCAACTGCTGGTCCCATGGTTCAAACATTTTGACTTCAAGTCTTTCAGCCCCGGCTTGTTGATAATCCTGAAGTTTGGCAAACTCATCAGCAAAGTTTTTCAGGTCCTGCTTTAAATTTGGGGTCTCTGTAGAGGCATACACATTGATTTCATTCACCAGGAGGTCTGCTTTATCTTGCAGCCTGGCAGTTTTCTGCACATAGGCAGCAAAAATTTGGCACAGCTCTCCAAAATGCTTCTTCACATTTGTGATAGCATCTTGCAGTTGTCTTGTTTGAGCGTCCTGGTTTTCCAGGCTGCGCCTCACTCAACATCTTGCCTCATGCACAGCCGGGGATCCTGGGCTAGGGCCCAATGACTCGGGCTCTTGGGTGCCCGGGCATGTGCTGGGGTATGAATGCTGGGCATGTTTTTCAAGCCACCAGGTTTGGGACTAGAACTGCATTGTTGGCCATTTGCGATCTAGCCACCATAACCACCATGCCAGATGGGTCTGGAAAATCTAATACAGTTTTAGCATCTGGCTGAAAAAGAAAAAGGAAAAGAAAAAAAAAAAAAAAAGAAGAAGAAGAAGCAAAAGCAAATGGAAAGATTTAGTAACAAAATAATCAGTGATTTAGGATATAGAAAATATAGTACTAGTGTTAAACACAGAAAATTCTTTAAAACAGCAATGCAATAAATAAAACACTAGGTAAACTAATCAAATAATGGATAAAACACTAGATAGGCTAATTAAATAATGGACAAATGCCAAATAAATAGGAGAAATAATGATAAGGAACTACAGACAGAGACTTACTCACAGTCTAGTTTTGTTGATAGCATCCCTACAGTATTATTTAACATGTTTCCTCTGTCCTTTGTAGTTCCTGCAAATTAGTAGGTTGATTTAGAGAAGCTGTTCTCAAAGGGCGGTTTTGGACCGTAGCCTCAAGAAAGAAATAACCCTTACCTACTATTAAGCATCCTTAAACAATTTCAGACTTACTGAGAATTTGAAAGATACTGCAATGAAACTCATATACTCTACCTAAACACATCAATCATTAACATTTGTAACATTTGCTATTGCATTTTTTTGCTGTTACATCTTTATATTGTGTGCACATATGCATGTCTGTAAGTATATTTGAAAACAACGTGCAGACATCATGACACTTTACTTCTAAATACTTAAGGGATTTCCTAAGAATAATCTATAAAATCACCCATTATACTTACTATCGAGTCAGTCATATCTAATACATAGTCCATATTGAAATTGCTCCAATTATGTCCAAATGTTCTTTATAGTACTTATTAATTTTTGAATTTCCAAAGGGCACATGCGCTTGCTAGAGAGAGGGTGAAGAGAGAAAGAGAGAGAAAGAGAGAGAGAGAGAGATAGCATTCCCCGATGAAGCATGGTCATGCAGCAATCCCTTCTCTTCTATTTCTGCATTTCACTGGATTTTGGGGCATGCTCGCACACACATCTGACATGTTTATCAGGCCGCCAAGGTTGGGATTTGAACTGTGTTTGTTGGCCATGTGAGATCTCTGTTCCTTAACTGCTAGGCTATGGAATGAGCCCTACTGAAGTTATTTTTGATCGAAGATCAAATAAAAGATTATACGAAGAGCCTTCAAAAAGTTTATGACAAACATGTATTATGAAAATACTGTGTATGGATTTCAATTTTTTAAATCAAAATAAATGTATATCTTACTTTCATTTTTCCATGAACTTTTTGAAATACCCTTCTGCATTACATATGGTTGTTATATATATTTGGTTTCCTTTAATCTAGAATAGTTCCCTCATTTGTCATTCATAACATTGATATTTTTGAAGGGTCATAGCTAATTATTTTAGAGACTGTTTCACAACCTGAATTTGACAGCTTTCTTATGATCATATATTTGGTTAAAATAGTAATTGCCAGATTTTCTTACTGTGCAAGAAGAAAATTTTAGTTTATGAATCTGATTTTTATTCAGGTTAATTGACAGCATATAATGAAAAGCTGTAAGGGAACTGTCTATAATTTTCCAAACAGCATTAATTTATAAACAAAACACTCTAGTTTTTTCAGGCCATCACAAAATGTATTCAGATCTTTTCTTGAATAAAATGCCTCTACTAAAACTTTTGTATTTGGTTTCTGCCTTCATTAAATATGTGCTTAATAATGTAAATATTTACAGTCTCTTTTTCAAAAATTGTACAAGAAAACAAAATAATTGCAGGCTCTCAATAAAAAAAGAATTTTCCCTTACAGAATACACACAAGAGTGTGTGTGTGTGTGTGTGTGTGTGTGTGTACTACAAGGTATGAGACTGGTCCTTAACTATCCTAACTGTCCTTAACTTTATATATATATAAATTTGTACACACACATATAATATATTCTATATATAATATGTATATACACACATATAATATATATACACATTATATAATATATAATATGTGTGTGATATACATATTATATATAATATATATAATGTGTGTATATATTATATATATAAAATATATATAAAAATCCAATATATATATATGTGTGTATGTAGTGTGTGTGTGTATATATATTAGGTTTTATATATATATTAGGTTTTCAGCCTTTGTAGGAAATAACTTCTCTCTCTTTGAATTCTCGATATTTGAAACCAAAATTCTTTCCTTCATTTTGTTTACGTTTCAAGTAATTTTTGTTATGACTAGAAAGGGAGACTAGTTTTGTGTATATTGATGTAGTTGGTCCAGTGAAACGATTCCCTTCTTCTACATGTAGGTTTGGAAAATGTCCCTGTTTTTGCATTACTTTGATGTCTGAGTACCACTCTTTGGCTACTTTATTAATCACATCATTTCAGATATAAGTTTGTTTTGATTTCCAATGCTGCCCTACTTTTTCTTAGTTGTTTTTCCTTATTCGTCTTTCTCTATTCAGTCCTTCCTGAGTGGTGTGAAGGCAACTGTTTTTCAATTGGATTACCTGCCAGGAGTATTTTAAATTGATCATATCGGGTTGTCAGGAAAGTCATGATGCCATTTTGCATAGAAAAATATAGAAAAAATACATCATGACTTTTCTGGCACCCCGATATATTCATGTGTTTGATAACCTTAGTTTGCAAGTGTTTCTGTTAATAATGGGTATGCTACAAGGTATGAGACTGGTTCTTAACTATCTTAACTGTCCTTAATAATACAAATATAACTAAGTTTTGCAGGCTTAATAAAGCAGAGAGAATATGTGTAACTAGCCTCACCTCATGCTTTTGTGTCACGAAAAAGCCTGGACAGGCAGTGAGTGCCTTCGAAGTAAAAACCTGGAGCCATATCTGCTGATTCAGGCTCCTTCTTTTCCAGGCTTCTGTCTGGTCGCTCCCTTCTCTGGTGTCGACCGCACTGTCCTCTAGACCACGTCATCCTGTAGTCTTTTGGGTTTTTGGCAAGTTCATAGCCTGGCATTTGAAGTTAGAAACAAAAATTATTTTTTATCCAACGATAAAACAGAATGGTCTTTTCAAATAGAGTGTTTTCTTTGGCTCATGATACTATTTTTCATGCCTCATCACACTTTTCTACCTGGTAATGGAGAAAGGAAATGTACCCGGAAAGGATTTGGGCCAAAAGTACTGTGGGATAGTCATGGGAAGGCAGAGGAGCTGTTCTGTGAGATGCAGCACTAGGTGTGGAGTGTCTTAACTGTCTGATGGAGGTGCTACAGGGGACCCTGTCATGGAGTAGGGAACTGTGAGAATGGGACCTTGTTTATCTCGGAGTCTCAATACCTGAACATTGGGTCTATAAATAGGCTGCTGACGTAGTCAGGCTTCTGATGCTCATGAGACCACATGATCCTCAGAAGTGACTTTCTCAATCCCACAGGGTGGCTTTCCTCCCCTGGGTCAGCACCACCCCATAGTCTTCAGGGCCATGCAACTCCAGCGAGTTTGCCTGGCTGAGGCTCTGCTTGCCTAGGTGGTCTAGTCCAATGAAGAAGCCACATCACAGCTTTCACCAGTAATATTTCTTGATAATCTATGGCAGTAAACACATTTGTATTCTGGAAATGTGAATAGCAAAATTTTTTAATCTTCTGGGTTGGTAAATATATTCATGTATAAACTGACTTATTTTTCTTGACTTTCTATTTACCCCAGAGACAAACACTATTCATCCTTCAAGTCATGTTTTTATAAAGACTCATAGACCTTCAAAAGTATTTTATTCTTAGCAATCTCTGAAACTTAAAAAAAAAAGTCTTTCACAATACACTATAAAAATAAAAACAGTCACTACTGTCTCTTGGCTTATACCGGCAGATGGCTGTCTTTTTATGTTTCCTTTTTGGTCAAAGTCACAACTTTTGAAAAAACAAAGGCTTTATTTTTGTTCCGAACAAAAATCCAGTGTCAACAAGAAAGGAACACAAAAGAACACACTTCTTTGTATTTTGAAGTTTAGGTCCCTCTGTGGGAAGGAGAGTCTGACGTGGGCCCATCACCATGTTTGCAAATAAGGCATTAAAAAAATAGACTTTATTACTGATCGTTGACTTTTATTGAATGGAAAAATCATGTATACAAGGAATAGACCTGCAGATACATTTATTTGCACAATAGATCTTAAAACATGAGAACTGTATTATGTTTCATTAATAGTTTGCCCACTACACATGAAGGTGTAAAAATACTTTTAAAAGTCATAGCATGATAAGAGGCAAATTTATAAGGTGAAGAGATAAGATGATTTATGAGTCACATTTTAAAACAGAAGTGACAGGGGACTGGCAGTTGGCGTAATGGCCATATCGCTGGACTCCCATGTAGTCAACCGTGGTTCGAGTCCCAGCCCTGGTGGATTAAAACTTACGCCGGGCATGTATGCGTATGTGACCTAGATCCTGAGAGGAGAATGGAGGAGAAGGGATTGCAGTGTGGCCATCCCCCCTGATGGGTGATTTCTTGCTTTCTGTCTCTCTGTCTTTCTGGTAACACACGTGCCCTATAGCAAAAACCTCTTAAAAAAAAAAAAAGGAAGTGATACAATTGCCAGTTTATGTTTTATTCTTAAACCCATAAACAGAATTCAGGTTGTTAGTAGGGGACAGATCCTGAAGATAGCTCTTAGCTATCTTCAGCCTTTAGCCTGGGTCCCACCAAAATTCTTTCCTTCATTTTGTTTACGTTTCAAGTAATTTTTGTTATGACTAGAAAGGGAGACTAGTTTTGTGTATATTGATGTAGTTGGTCCAGTGAAACGATTCCCTTCTTCTACATGTAGGTTTGGAAAATGTCCCTGTTCTTGCATTACTTTGATGTCTGAGTACCACTCTTTGGCTACTTTATTAATCACATCATTTCAGATATAAGTTTGTTTTGATTTCCAATGCTGCCCTACTTTTTCTTAGTTGTTTTTCCTTATTCGTCTTTCTCTATTCAGTCCTTCCTGAGTGGTGTGAAGGCAACTGTTTTTCAATTGGATTACCTGCCAGGAGTATTTTAAATTGATCATATCGGGTTGTCAGGAAAGTCATGATGCCATTTTGCATAGAAAAATATAGAAAAAATACATCATGACTTTTCTGGCACCCCGATATATTCATGTGTTTGATAACCTTAGTTTGCAAGTGTTTCTGTTAATAATGGGTATGCTACAAGGTATGAGACTGGTTCTTAACTATCTTAACTGTCCTTAATAATACAAATATAACTAAGTTTTGCAGGCTTAATAAAGCAGAGAGAATATGTGTAACTAGCCTCACCTCATGCTTTTGTGTCACGAAAAAGCCTGGACAGGCAGTGAGTGCCTTCGAAGTAAAAACCTGGAGCCATATCTGCTGATTCAGGCTCCTTCTTTTCCAGGCTTCTGTCTGGTCGCTCCCTTCTCTGGTGTCGACCGCACTGTCCTCTAGACCACGTCATCCTGTAGTCTTTTGGGTTTTTGGCAAGTTCATAGCCTGGCATTTGAAGTTAGAAACAAAAATTATTTTTTATCCAACGATAAAACAGAATGGTCTTTTCAAATAGAGTGTTTTCTTTGGCTCATGATACTATTTTTCATGCCTCATCACACTTTTCTACCTGGTAATGGAGAAAGGAAATGTACCCGGAAAGGATTTGGGCCAAAAGTACTGTGGGATAGTCATGGGAAGGCAGAGGAGCTGTTCTGTGAGATGCAGCACTAGGTGTGGAGTGTCTTAACTGTCTGATGGAGGTGCTACAGGGGACCCTGTCATGGAGTAGGGAACTGTGAGAATGGGACCTTGTTTATCTCGGAGTCTCAATACCTGAACATTGGGTCTATAAATAGGCTGCTGACGTAGTCAGGCTTCTGATGCTCATGAGACCACATGATCCTCAGAAGTGACTTTCTCAATCCCACAGGGTGGCTTTCCTCCCCTGGGTCAGCACCACCCCATAGTCTTCAGGGCCATGCAACTCCAGCGAGTTTGCCTGGCTGAGGCTCTGCTTGCCTAGGTGGTCTAGTCCAATGAAGAAGCCACATCACAGCTTTCACCAGTAATATTTCTTGATAATCTATGGCAGTAAACACATTTGTATTCTGGAAATGTGAATAGCAAAATTTTTTAATCTTCTGGGTTGGTAAATATATTCATGTATAAACTGACTTATTTTTCTTGACTTTCTATTTACCCCAGAGACAAACACTATTCATCCTTCAAGTCATGTTTTTATAAAGACTCATAGACCTTCAAAAGTATTTTATTCTTAGCAATCTCTGAAACTTAAAAAAAAAAGTCTTTCACAATACACTATAAAAATAAAAACAGTCACTACTGTCTCTTGGCTTATACCGGCAGATGGCTGTCTTTTTATGTTTCCTTTTTGGTCAAAGTCACAACTTTTGAAAAAACAAAGGCTTTATTTTTGTTCCGAACAAAAATCCAGTGTCAACAAGAAAGGAACACAAAAGAACACACTTCTTTGTATTTTGAAGTTTAGGTCCCTCTGTGGGAAGGAGAGTCTGACGTGGGCCCATCACCATGTTTGCAAATAAGGCATTAAAAAAATAGACTTTATTACTGATCGTTGACTTTTATTGAATGGAAAAATCATGTATACAAGGAATAGACCTGCAGATACATTTATTTGCACAATAGATCTTAAAACATGAGAACTGTATTATGTTTCATTAATAGTTTGCCCACTACACATGAAGGTGTAAAAATACTTTTAAAAGTCATAGCATGATAAGAGGCAAATTTATAAGGTGAAGAGATAAGATGATTTATGAGTCACATTTTAAAACAGAAGTGACAGGGGACTGGCAGTTGGCGTAATGGCCATATCGCTGGACTCCCATGTAGTCAACCGTGGTTCGAGTCCCAGCCCTGGTGGATTAAAACTTACGCCGGGCATGTATGCGTATGTGACCTAGATCCTGAGAGGAGAATGGAGGAGAAGGGATTGCAGTGTGGCCATCCCCCCTGATGGGTGATTTCTTGCTTTCTGTCTCTCTGTCTTTCTGGTAACACACGTGCCCTATAGCAAAAACCTCTTAAAAAAAAAAAAAAGGAAGTGATACAATTGCCAGTTTATGTTTTATTCTTAAACCCATAAACAGAATTCAGGTTGTTAGTAGGGGACAGATCCTGAAGATAGCTCTTAGCTATCTTCAGCCTTTAGCCTGGGTCCCTGAATGGTTACCAGGTAGCAGAGTCACCAACTGATAACATCCCCCTTGGGTTAGCACATGATCAAAAAATCAATTTATTTTTTTCTAAGCTTTAGGGGATCTTTCTCTTTGCTGCAGTAGGTTAGTTATGACCAGAAAGGTAGACTAGGCTTGTGTATATTTTTGTAGTTGGTACCGTGAGATGATTCTCTTATTCAACAGGCCTTGTGTATGTGTGCCTATGCTATCTATACAAGAGATAAAGTCATTGAATAGTCGCATTACTAGCTCATCTCGTAATAGGAATATTTATGCTTTTGTATATTGAAAAAAATCTTAAAGACATAATTTCCCCATTAAAAAAATAAGAATTTAGACCTTCTTTTCCACAGTGAAGATGATAATCTTGATGTAACTGAAGATTGAACTCAGGCTAGACATACTGAAACCTGCAATAGAGCTGCATGACCAGTAATAAGTGGCCTGCAGAATCATTGTAGGTGTCACACGATCCTGAAAGTGGAGGAGATAAAAGCAGGGATCAGAACGCACTGTACAGTATGTGCTTTCTAGCGCTGTAGGATTTATAGAGTTCTCTTCATAGGAGACGAGTTTGGTCCTCTCCAAAAATCACTTTGTGGTGTTCACAAAGCCTATATACCATAAGATATTTAGTTTTAACCTCTTGCCTCCTAAATTATTTCATTATCCTTAAGAGTTTGATGCCAGAAGACAGCGAGAAAAATAGCACCATCTCTCTTGGATTTTTCTGTTAACTTGGTTTATTTTATATGAGGCGCACTAAGTAAACTCCCCAGAATGATTGCTTTTTTAGGTGCAGAAAGGGCTAGATTATCTAGGATGTCGTTTTCCTTCTTTTCAACTTACAGGCAAAAACTCTAAAGCAGAGAAGGGGGAGCAATTTGGCCAAATCTCCTAGGGTGCTGGAGTAAAGGAGGGGCAAAAAAAAAAAAAATCTTTGACACATGTTACCAGGGCTAGATTTATGCACAGACAAAGCAGGAAGCTCACAAGGTGGTACAATATGGAGCAATTTTGGAGGAGCCCATATTCCCTCACCACTTTGCTAGCGTGCTTGAAGTAACTGTTCCTAAGGAAAGACACACACACACCACCCAGGAAACAGCACATGAAACAGTAACCTGTGGAGAATGTGCCCACATGCACAAAGCTTTTCAGGCTAGCTTTGCAATGCTGAGAAAGAATGTAACATCAAAAAGATTAGGTTTTTTAAAAAAAATTTTTTTTAATGCAGTAATTTTTTTTATTGCTTTTACTTTTCAATAAAACAAATGCTTGCTGCATAGTCTTGTCTTCAATTATAAATGAACTGTTTTGGACTAACAAGAAATGAATTATTCACTTTGTAAACCATTTAGTTTTTTTAAACAAACTTTTGTTTCGCTATTCATTATTTTATAGGAAAGCTATATTATTATTTCAAACTCGAGAAATTTGCTTTATGAAGTGCATTAATCAAGGTATGATTTTTAAATATAACATACATATATTCTACAACCTGAATCTATTTAACATCAATATTAGCCTTTCTTTTATTTTTCCCCTCCTTTCCACATGTGATCTGACTTTATGAAACAGCAGTTCATAAATGACTGCCCTCCCCCTAGGGGACATCTGGCAATATCTGGTATAATTCTAGTTGTCAAGGGAGAAAGGGTCATAATGGCACCTAGTGTGCAGAGCCCAGAGATGCTGCTAGAAATCTTACAATGCACAGGATGAATCATAACAATGAAGAATTATCCAATGTCAATGTCAATAATACCAAGGCTAGAAACCCTGCTGTAGAGTAGGACTCAATTCCACTTTATGAGTAGCCTCTCTGTCCATTTTAATTCTGAAAATACAGATTTTATTAATTGGTAAATACCATTTAAAAGATTTAAGCTAACCAATCTCATTACCAAAAGCAATGGTTACCTTTAAGTATCAAAATGATACTTCTAGAATGATAGAAATTAGAACATTTACCACGTAGTTTCCCTTAAGCCTAGACTGCCAGTTTAGTCTGTTAATATGAACAGTTAATTAGATTGATTTGAAGCAGCCAAGCAAATACTTTTCTTTTGCTCATTTTTCTAGACAATGATAAAAAATTATATAAAACACCTGGCAAATGGAAAAGTGCTTTATAAGTGTCTGAAAATGATGTTTACAACATAGCAAAACTGAAAAACTTCATTTATTTGTTCAAATTCATCATAACTGGGGGTTCGGATAGGTTAATTTTTTTTTTTTTTGGAGAGGTTTTCCCTATAGGCCACGTGCACTTGCCACAAAGACAGAGAGAGACAGACAGAAAGCGAGAAATCACCCCCCAGGAGGGATGGCCACGCCACAATCCCTTCTCTTCCATTCTCCTCTCGAGATCTCGGGCACGCACGCACACTCATGACCAGCATGAGTTTAATTCACTGGGTGGGGGACTTGGACCGTGGTTGGCTACATGGGAGTCCAGCGACACAGCCATTCCACTGTTGGTCCCCTGGATAGGTTACATTTTTATTTGTTCTCTCTCACTTTATTTCTCATATCTTTTTTTTTTTGAGAGATTTTCACTGTAGGGCGCGTGCGCTCGCCAGACAGACAGAGAGAGACATAGAGACAGAAAGCGAGAAATCACCCCCCGGGGGGATGGTCACGCCGCAATCTCTTCTCCTCCATTCTCCTCTCGGGATCTTGGGCAGCACACACACACGCGCCCGGCGTGAGTTTTAAGCCACCGGGTCTGGGACGTGAACCACGGTCGACTACGTGGGAGTCCAGCAACATAGCCATTACGCTAACTGCTGGTTCCCTATTTCTCATATCTTTAACAAAGAACAGCACATAGATGTGGGGTGTGTGATACAATATTACAAGTCAGTTTTTTTTCTATGCTAACTCTGATTGTAAAGTATGAATGTATCATATGAAAGTTCTCCTAAAGGAATCACATTTAAAACAAAAAACATTCTAAACTTAAAAGCAGAGAAAATTTTCAGTAATCACTCATCTATGCTCTCACATTCTATAAATTTTTTCATGGTCAACAAACTGGCTTTTAATGATTTAAGTTATCCCACCATTTAAACAGAAAATTATCTGGAATAATTTTAAACCATGGAGTTAGCTTAATTTCACCAGGGGCTGCTTTTTTTTCAGAAGTTCCTGCAATTCTTCCTTTGACACATAACAGTAGCTTTTAACCTCACTAGGATCTGGATTCAAAGTTACGCTCTTGCTCACAAACAAGATGTAATCAATTTCATGTTCACCCCACATACCATCAGACTGAGCTTTGTGGTACATTCGTGTTAAATAATTAATTTCTGCTGGTGGATGGAACCTCTTCCATAGGAATCCCTAGCTCAGCTTGTAACTGCCTCTGTGCTGCTCGTTTTACTCCAATGGCATCGTTCTCTTCAAGCTTGCCTGGGTTGCTTAATGGATGACTATAAGTATTGGTAACACAGCCTGGAAAGGTCATTTTAGCATCTGATCTTTTTTGTAGCAGGAACTTATTCTCAGTGTTAAATAAGAAGACACTAAAAGCTCGATGCAACAATCTTTTCTCAATGTTTTCATTCAGATGACAATTCTTAGTCTCAATCCCAATTTTATCGTCATTTTCATCAATAGGAATACACATGTCTGCCAAGAGTTGAACCTGTTTCCCACCAAGGTGGTCAGTATTTATTTCGGGCATCCTTACAAAATGGTCCGATCTCCTAGAATGCTCGGGTTGGGGATGCAGGTGCTGGAACTCACATGCCTGGAGAGCTGTGTGCTGCTTCCAAGCCTCACCTGAAAGGTTAGTTTTGATTGTGTAGAGAACATGCCAGTGTGTGGGAGAACGACGGGAGAAACTTCAATGCTAAATATATTTAAAATGTATCAGATTTTGTGAGAACCCTAGGTCCCTGGAAGTTGGGTAAAATTGATGAAAAGAGTGTGGAATGACAGCAAATATTAATACTAATCATGGCTATTGCACGATTCTGATTAGAAGCAGGCTTTTATTTATTTATTTATTTTTATTTTATTTTATTTTATTTTTTGAGAGAGATTTTCGTTATAGGGCACATGTGCTCGCCAGACAGAGACATAGAGACAGAAAGAGAGAAATCACCCCCCAGGGGGGTGGTCACGCCGCAATCCCTTCTCATCCATTCTCCTCTCGGGGTCTTGGGCACGCATGCACATGCGCCTGGCGTGAGATTTAAGCCACCGGGTCCAGGACGCGAACCGTGGTCGACTACGTGGGAGACCAGCGACATAGCCATTATGCTAACTCCTGGTTCCCAGAAGCAGGCTTTTATATAACCAAAAGGCCATTGGAATTGGTAGAAATATTCTGTGTTCTGTGCCTCTCATTAAACATAACATGAAGGTGGTTTTGTGAGGTTAGTTAGCTCTTTATGGTACTAGTGAATCCGTTTATTCATTTACATATGACTTATAAAAGTTTTCACATATGGTATCTCAAATAATTCTTCTGATAATCTTTGAAAGTAAGCATATCATTATACTTATTCATATTATATTAATTTATTTATCTATTAAACCAATTAATATTTTTGAACACCTACCATAGTCTAGGTCAGAGTTATCATGATGAATCAAATGAACAGAACTGTATCCTTGGGTGCTATAGAGAGGTCTGGGGACCTGTTTATAACTTTAGGTATTCAGCTACCTGGAAGTCAAAAACTATCAGAGCATTTGAAAAAAGAGCTTGTTGGTAGTAACTTCTTTTTAAAGGACTGTCTGAAGATGAATTGGGAACACATATTATTAAAATACATATCTGGAAAGCTTCATATTTAGAGGAAATGGATGTGGGAAACACTATCAAGGCTGAGGTCTTGAATTCAATTCTGTCCAAACTAAGATTATTACCCTTGAGCAGATTTGTTGCCATATGGCTTAATTCATATGCCCATACTAATATTCTCTGAGAGTTCCCTATTTCTGTTTTATTGTTATTACCAAAACTTAAGTTACTCTTCAGGAGCTGGTGTTATACCATAGGATCATTCGTAAAACCAAACTGAAGCTTTGCAGACATATGAGAACTAGGAATGTGAAAAGCCAACCCCAGACTCCTGGAACTAAATAAACCCACAACTGAGCTCAGATTTGCAAAAACCCAAGCCGAGCAGGCAGCCCAGATGGGGTGCCGGCCAAGTATTTTTCCCAGACCTGCAAAGCAACCAGCCATCATCCACCAGCAGAGGTTTTAGTTAAATGGGCTGGTGAGCAAGCCATCAGAAACACCTCCGCCCAGCAAGACCTCAAACAAAAGAATTGCATCTCTAACTACATAGCTTACGTTCCAGCGTGGCCTATTTACTGCGTGAGATGTGGTTCCTAGGGTAGCTCACTTAATAACAGAGTTTAACAACAGTAGGCTTCTGTTTTTGCCAAAACTCAGTGACTCTTGGTTGGTGAAATTAGACTTCACCACAGCACTTGAGAAGCCTGAAAGAGTTAATGAGAGTGCCAGTGACAGTCAGGGACTGACAAGTGCCACATGGCCACATATAAACAGTTCGTCAAAGATTTTGGAGTAATCTTTTGCCTCACCTCCTTTATTCCCTCATTTGCTTCAAGAGTTCTTGGTGTGTGCATGCGTGCATGTGTGTGTGTGTGAATTGTGTGTACCTTGGAAGTCTTTGCAATGTGGTGAAGCCCATGGAGCCCTTCTCAGAATAATCTTTCTAAATGTGTTAAATATTAACAAAGCAGCATTACAGAGGCAACCAAACATGATGGAATACTATTTTACGAATATTATCAGGTCATTGGGAAAGTCACAATATGTTTTTCTATGTAAAAAGGGGAAGTCACGATATGTTTTTCTATGTAAAAATATGTCACAAGTTTCCTGATGACCCAATAAAATAAAAGCAAACCCATGTCATGGTGTTATATATTCTTCTTTTCTAATATATTAAACAATGTCTTCTTGGATAAATCTTGATTTGGCCATCATTTCAAAGTGGTGATGTGCATAGAAGATATTGTGAGATGCTGTAATACTCTGATATGAAATGAAAATATCTGTGGTTTCTATGGGTGAAATTTACAGATACTCCTGGTACAACTGTGGTCTGTTTGTTGCTGAGGTTCATGAAGAGATATTAAATATCTATTACAAGTAAAGGCGTATAATTTATTTATTTATTTTTTTGGAGAGGTTTTTTGCTAAAAGGAGCATGTGCTCACCAGAAAGACAGAGAGAGACAGAGAGATAGAAAGCGAGAAATCACCCTCCAGGGAGGATGGCCATGCCGCAATCCCTTCTCCTCCATTCTCCTCTTGGGATCTTGGGCATGCACGCACACGTGCGCAGCGTGAGTTTAAGCCGCCGGGTCCGAGACTTGAACCACGGTTGACTACATGGGAGTCCAGTGACATAGCCATTACGCTAACTGCTGGTCCCAATTTATTTTTGTTTTTAAGTGTAGAGATGTATGAAGAGATATGTCAATTATGTCACATAAGGAAATATATAGTTTCCCCATTCCGTCACAGAATTTTATTCTGGACTCCAGGGTAAGAACTACTGACCCATCAAGTGCTTTCTTCTTCTTGGCCTAGAGGTCATACACTAGTAGACTGTGGACCAGATCTAGCCTACAGATGTGTTTGATAGGAGTTGCCTATGTAAACATATTATATGTAAATATCCAGATTTGCGGCTTTTTTTTTTTTTTTTTTAGGAAAAGAAAGGGAGAACACCCC
>NW_006160056.1:2755323-2794563 GCF_000334495.1 Tupaia belangeri chinensis
ACTCTGCAATCTCTTCTCCTCCATTCTCCTCTGGAGATCTTGGGCACGTACGCACACGCACCCAGCATGAGTTTTAAGCCACCGGGTCCGGGACGCGAAGCATAGTCGACTACATGGGAATCCAGCGACATAGCCATTATGCTAACTGCTGGTCCCAAATCTAGAGCTTTCTTGTATTCGTTCCCCACATCCTCCAAGGAGACCCTTTTGCCTGATGGATTTCTTCTGTTTTGTATTACCTGTTGTTCATTACTGCGGTCATCTCAAAGGGGCATCACTTCCTAGTGCTATGCCAAGTGTTGACCAATAGAGTAGAGCCCTAGAGAAGGAGAGGGAGAACCAGGTTTTACTTCAGGTCCTTTATCCTCCCAGAGCCTTAGGTTTTCATTTGTAAATCAAACTTAATATTTTTTTCCCTACTCCTTCCCAATTAATTTTTATTTCTCCACAATTAGTCTTCTAGAATCTTCCCCTGAGTCACCAGGTTAAGCTAAGGTCTTCTCTGAGCTTACCTATGAGTATTTTTGCCTTAGCAGTCATACATTCATTCATTCAGCAAACATTTCTTGAGTACTTTAGAGGGCAGAAAATGGCCCCTCAAATATACCCAAGTCCTAATCCCTGGAAAATGGGACTATGATAAATTGCATGACTATTATGGGCTGAACTGTGCTTTCCCCAAATTTATATGTTGAATCCCTAACCCCTGTGTGACTGTAATTGGGAATAGGGCCTTGGAGGAGATAATTAAGTCAAATGAAGTCTTAAGGGTAGGACCCTAATCCAACAGCACTATTGGCTTCATAAGAAGAGAAAGCGAGACCAGGATTGCCTTCACAGGCACTGGAGGAAGGCCATGTGAGGACACAGTGAGGAGGTATCTGTCAACTAAACAGAGACTTCACCATACATCAACCCTGTCAGCACTTTGATCTTGGAATTACAGCCTTTGGAACTGTGAGAAAATGAATTTTTGTTGTTTAAACCACCCAGTTAGTGGAGTTTGGTCATGACAGCCCTAGCTGACTAACACAATGACAAAGAGGAATTATGATTATACATGAAGTAAGGTTGGTAATCAATTAGCCTTGCAATGGAAAATATTATCCTGGATTATCTGGGTTGGCCCAATACAATCACAAGTGCCTTTAAGTGTGGAAGAGGGAGGCAGAAAATGGCTGCATAAGAACTGTGCCTGATACTGCTGGCTCTCAAGTTGGATAAAGGGGCCAGAAACCAAGGACTATAGGTGGCCTCTGTAAGGTGACAGATTCTCTTTTAAAATCACCAGAAAGAACCAGCCCTGCTAACATCTTGATTTTAGCCTGGTGAGAGAGACCATTTTACACTTCTGACCTCTAGAACTATTAAGTCATACATTTGAGTTGTTTCAAACTAAATTTTGGCAATTCGTTACAGCAGCAATTAAAGCCTAATACAATTGCCTATTATTTAAAGGGACTGTCATAGGAAATGTATTAAAGTTATCTGTTTAGGTCATTTTCTATCACAAGAGTGTTAAACTTACTGTGGTCAAGACTATGGTGAACTGAATGATAAAGTCAATACCTACATGTGTCTTTTACTTCTTGTAAAAGAAGCAATCCAAAAAATGTTCATTGAGTTCGACTGAATTCATATTGCTTAAATCCTATGTTTCATATATTTCAGTCTTCATGATGATTAACTGGATGACAGCGGTTAAATATGATTTTTCTTTACTTTTGGATAACATAACTGTGACCACAATCAGGCAGTCTTAAAATACAAGGGACTTCAAAATTTGATGTATTAAAATTCAACAAATTGCTTTGTGTAATACTTCTCTCTAAAAGTTTCCTGCTTTTCAGTATTTCTTTGGGACATTCACTTTTCATTGGGTAATCATTTTACATAGTAAAGATTATTATTATTATTATTTAATCTAGAGCCAGAATTGTTTTTTCCCCTCTTCATTCCTCTCAAGGTCCTATTTAAGTTGAGCTTAGTTTAGTTAAGCTAAGCCTTCAAGAGCTACCAAAAGTAATTTGAATCCTGCTTGTGCATGGTAATCATTTTCTATCACAAGAGTGTTAAACTTACTGTGGTCAAGACTATGGTGAACTGAATGATAAAGTCAATACCTACATGTGTCTTTTACTTCTTGTAAAAGAAGCAATCCAAAAAATGTTCATTGAGTTCGACTGAATTCATATTGCTTAAATCCTATGTTTCATATATTTCAGTCTTCATGATGATTAACTGGATGACAGCGGTTAAATATGATTTTTCTTTACTTTTGGATAACATAACTGTGACCACAATCAGGCAGTCTTAAAATACAAGGGACTTCAAAATTTGATGTATTAAAATTCAACAAATTGCTTTGTGTAATACTTCTCTCTAAAAGTTTCCTGCTTTTCAGTATTTCTTTGGGACATTCACTTTTCATTGGGTAATCATTTTACATAGTAAAGATTATTATTATTATTATTATTTAATCTAGAGCCAGAATTGTTTTTTCCCCTCTTCATTCCTCTCAAGGTCCTATTTAAGTTGAGCTTAGTTTAGTTAAGCTAAGCCTTCAAGAGCTACCAAAAGTAATTTGAATCCTGCTTGTGCATGGTAACTTCTAAAAATATCTAGGTAGCTATCATAAAGACTCCCATTATTACCTCTACCCCTACTCTGGGCATATAATCCAAGGTTTTCTCATAGGAGCTCTTTGCCATTTGCAGTCTCTTGATTAATGAGCTTCTGGAAATGAGGTCCTTCCCATGAAACGCAGTTTCCAGATGTTGACCATACATTGCAGAGGTGAACAGGCTGTTATCTCCCGTGATTGGCACACGATGCTATATAGCCTGTGTACATTTTGTCAGGAGAGGGAAGCAGCTGATTAGTTCATATTTAGCATGTGTTCCTAAACATTTTACATTTTTTTATCAAGTTAAATTGGACTTTCTCAATCCTACCCTCACACCATTGATTATTTGAGTCCAAGAGCACAAAATTCATTTATCCCTTTTCAATATTATTGTATTTGTATTTTCACTTTCTTTCAGCCTAATGAACTCATTTACAATCATGATTCTTTCATGTAAAGTATCAATAGTTTCCTCTCAATTGAATTCAGCAAACACTTATTGAGCAATTACTAAGTGCCTAGCATTGCGGTGAATGAATTGGGTCGTTTGCAAAATTAATAGCATGCCACTAAGTGATTGTGAAATTTGATGAACAAGACAGAGTTAAAATTAGAGTCCTTTCTACAAAGTGTCCGCAATTCATTAATCAACACCTTGTAGGAATTGTCAGATTCGAATCATGCTAAACCACACAACTTTATCCAGTCCCCATTTCTTCACCTTGTCCCTTATGCTGAAACGCTGCCAAATACCTTTGTGAAATCCAGATGCTAATATATAATATTGCTATTATTCAATATATGGTGTCATATGTTTTAACAAGAAAATGAGTTTAGATTTGGTCCTCGTATGCCTCCATAGCACCACGTCCTGAGTGACATAGGTTATGTCACTTGCATCCTTTCTTGGTCCCTCTCTACTTCTTCCTTAGACAGGTTTTCAAACCAATAGAATAATAACAAAATAAGGCTTGAAAATATTATAAAATAAAATCTAATTCTACTGGGAAGTCCAGATTTCCTTCTCAAAAAGACAGTTTGAGACTAGTAAAACTGGTAACAGAAATACAATGGTTGATAGAAAGGGCTATCTAAGTGGGATTTCTGGAAAGATAAATGAAGAAGTAACATTCGTAGTTTGAGTCTGTAATTTTCCAAGCAATCTCAGAGGGCTTAGGCAGAGAGTAGAGGAGAGGACAGCACTTTGTAGAGGGCTTTGGATGAAGTCGTCGTAGCAACGAAGGCTTTTTTCTGCCTGACTCAGACGGTCAGGGAAGTGAGAGTAACTTCAAGGAATGTGCTGAACTTTGCAAGCGGTTGGTTTCCAGCTCTCAAGAAAGTTAAATTAAAATTTCCTCAATGTATGTGATATTCTTATTCCTAAGCCTTATGGTTTTAAAAAAAAATTGGCTTGAGCAATGTTCTGACAAACAAAAGGTGGTGAGAGACCCTAATGACATAACCAGGCAATTCAAACATAAGTCCTTTCCCCAGATCTCTGCAACAAGCCTTAGTCACCGCAGGGAAACTTGTGCTCCCACCATGCTTTGGCAGCTGATCGCGGTGAAATGTTGACAGTCCCTCTGCCTCAGTCCACTACCACTCTCTTTCTTGTAGTTTCCAGAGCGATTTTTCTAAAGTGAAAATCTCCTCCTTATTTGAAATGCTTTGATAACTCTCATCGTCTTAGGCTGAGAGCTAAACTAAATGAAGTATGGGCCTTACAAGAGGTGACTCGGCCCTCATTAGAGCCTCCTCCCTGCTTTAACTCCTCTATGCTTCAGTCTTTCTGAGCCACTAGCATTTCTCAACTCCATCAAATTCCATCTTGCCACCTTTACCGACTGCCCTCTCTTCTTGAGGTGCCCTCTTTATACTCTCATTGTCTTTCAGATTTCAAGGGGGTCATCCTCTTCTCTCAAAAGCCTTCTCCAACCTCTTTCTTTTTCTACAGTGTGGTCATAGTAGCAACATGTGATATTATTTTAATAATAATGCTTTCAAAAGATAAATAAAGCTCCTGGTTGAATGCCTAGATAGTTTCACAGGATTCTTAAATTTCCTATCCATAATAGCAATGTACGCTAAAGAAAAGTTTCTTTAACACCCACAGTTGATTGCCTAAGTCAGGGTGCATCCACAGAGGGCAGTGAATCCAGATGCACCTGTGTCTCTACATCCTCTGTGCTTGTCCATGAGTATTAAAATGGAGGGGGGAACCTGATCTTCCCACTTCCATCCTCTCCAGCCCTGCATGCCTCACCCTTCAACACTCTGCTTAAACCTTCATTTTGCACAAAGACTTCCATGTTCCTTTCAGCCAGATCTAACTCTTTACTTATCAGCATTTACTTTAGTGGGTCAGTATTTTATTTAGAAAAATTTGGGCAAAGTTTTGGTTCCTCTACTCTAGTCATGAAAACAAAGACTTCTTAAGGAAAGGGATCATTTTGGCACTTTGCATGTGCTTAAAGTATTTGACCCAGATCAAATTGGATTAACACAGAGATCATTTGTATTTATTCAAGAACTTTACACTATTCCAGAAAATAGTTTGGTTTGAATGTTACAACTCCCACTAGCCATTGGTTAAAGTTGTAATCTACAAGTTTGGTGCATATAGAACAACTTTTTTTTTTCCCCAGTTTGCTATAGGATGTGTGCACTAGCCAGAGAGACAAGGAGAGAGGCAGAATGAGAAAGCATCCCCCCGGGGCGGGAGGTGACCATACCACAATCCCTTCTCAACTCTCCTCTCAGGCATACACACACACACACACACACACACACACACACACACACACTTACCAAGCATGTTTCTCAAGTTGTCGGGTCCAGGACTTGAACTGCGTGTTTGGTCATGTGGGATTCAGCCTCCCCAATCACCACATCACCAGAATGGCCTGAACAACTTTTTTAAACAACCAACCTCTGTTTATTTGTCTATATTCTTATTTCAGCCACACTCAACTACTTCATATAGCTTAGTTTTACTTTTTTTTTTTTTTAATGTAGTTTTCTCTCTTGGAATGTTCTTTCTTTCTCCATCTCTATCAAGTTCCTCCCTAGTTTCAAGGTTCATTTCAAACGCCATCCTCCATAAAACCATCTTGGTTTACTGATCTGACTGTGACCTCTCTCTTTTGACACCTCTCGCCCCATGTCGCTTGTTAATGCTACTCTAGGGCACATGCCTCTTCCTTTTATTTGCTTATTTTTATTTTTATTTCTGTATACCTTTCCCTTCCAACTAAAAGAGAATTTCCTTCAGAGCGGGATCTCATATTACTTATCATATTTGCCATGTCTACTAAAAGAGCCTAGTACGGAATCGGTGGTCAATAATTATTTGTTGAATGGATGGGGAGAAAAAAAGGCATGATAGGTACTGACCTTTTCAACTAAACTTACCACAAATTTTTCTAGCCACTGAAGGACCTAAATACTTTTCGAGAGTTCATGAGATTCACATGAGAACTGAAAATTGTAATGAGTTTCTTGAGATTCTTTTCTCTTGAGAATATCTTCTAAAATGGTTCTAATAAAAATGAACAATAACGACTTAATAATAATGAACCACAGGCAGAGCATCAGACTGAGGAGGCTATAAGCTTCTCTACCATCTTCTCATAGATCATTCCTAAAGGGATATAGGCAGGTTACTCGTATGTTTACACAATGGCCCAGAGAGAGTTGTCATTTCCATATATGTCTCACTTAGTAGGTTAATGACTATTTTTTTAAACCCTTTCTACTTTTTTATTCAGGGTGCAACTTAGGCCAGGAGAGGAACTTTGGATTTCTAGGAGAGTGCATAGTTCAGAGAAACTTTCTCCCAATTTGGTTTTGCCATGAAAAAAGTACAAGCTGATATTATATAGAGAGAAGGGTAAGGAAAATGATTACATGAGCAAGGGGAAATATTAGGATGATTGTGATCAAAATCACAGAGAGCTAAGTCTTTGAAGAGCTAGAGGATCTCCCGTTTACCTCATCTGAGCCAAACTCTTTGCCTCGGGATCCGAATGGTTACTCTTAAGGAATGAACACTCGACTTACTTGCAAACTAAGTTAAAGATGAATCTAGCAGTGCTTTCCGTTTTTTTTCTTGTTCTTTCACTTTCCTAAGTTACTATCACTATATCAGAAACACACACTGTATGTGTTCAAAGAGTAAAGTCATCTCTCTCGCAGCTATTTTTCTTCATCTGTGAAGGTTGAACAGGTGTGTTCGCTATGTGGTTCTTCGTCAATCTGAACACTTTTGGTTTGTGCATGTTTGTATATGTACATTATATTGTAATAATGAAGTTATTTTTAAAAAATAGTGGACTGAGGAGCAGAAAAAAAAAAAAAAGAAACGACTAAAGAGCTAAAGTAGTGAGCTGGAAAGTGGGGCCAAGTGGCATTATAGAAGAGAGCACAAAGGAATAAAGAGATGAAAAGAAGTAAGAGAAATCAAAAGACTTGAATAAGGGGCCAGCAGAGAGGGTAGTGGTTATGTCGCTGGACTCTCATGTGTTGAACTGTGGATCATGTCCTGGGCCCAGTGACTTCAAAATCATGCTGGGTGTGTGTGCGTGTGTGTCCAAGACCCCAGGAAGAGACTGAAGAAGGGATTGTAGCATGGCCATCCCTCCTGGAGGGTAATTTCTCACTTTCCCTGTCACTGTCTCTCTCTTTCTCTGGTGAGTGCACACACTCTAAGGCAAAAAACTCTAAAAACAAACAAACAAACAAAAGACTTGGATAAAATATCTATAAATCTCAGAACTGGCAGGTGGAGTGGTAGTAAGGGCACTGGACTCCCAGATGGCTGACTGTGGTTCGAGTCCCAGACCTGGTGGCTTGCTTTCTCACTGTCTCTCTTTTTCACTCTATCCCTCTCTGGCCAAATTAAAATAAATAAACAATTGGATACATAAAGTTAAATAAAATATATATTTTTTAAAAATCTATAAATCCCAAAGTCTATGTAATGATATGTGGTTCCCTTAAGTAGGTCTAGAGAAATAAAATTAAAATAACAAAGGAAATCCTCAAATAAATACATAACAACAAATAACACTGAAGAAAAAGTGAACACTCAGGTTGAAAGGTAACACTATGTGTCAAACAGGATAAAACAAACCCACCAACTAGCACAAAATTATAGCATTTTGGGTCAATCAAGAGAAAAAAAAATTGTAAAAGTTACTCTAGGGAATCAGACAACCACAGATTTCTCAACAGCAATATTGGAAAAAAAATAAGACAATGAAGCACCATTTTTAAAGTATTGAATAAAAAGTACTTTTGAGCCTAGAATTAAGATTTCATCATAGTTGATGAGAGTTTCAGACAGTCATATACAGCACATTGGTAGCCTATTTAATGAAATTTCTCTCTTGTTGGTTCAACCCTGTTCAGCTCGGGTGTGTAGTCTTTCTCTCTGTGATGAAGGGATGAAGCAAGACAAATGTTGTCACATATCCAAGGAGCTCCTACCCTGTCCCCTTAGGTAACCTAGCAGCAAACTAGCTCATCAGCGAAAGCCAGGGGGTCTGTAGCTGACACCAGAGTTAGAAAGAAAACTCTTCTTAGGCAGTGTCTGTCCAAGTTCCCAATGTCCTCTCCAGCAAGGCCATTCCTCTGACAGAACACTCCTATTGCTGCAGGCTTGTTATTCCTGTGCTACCCTCGCTCCCTATAAATGCTAAGGCAGCAAAGGCTCAGCCTCTCTGCCCCACAGCATTAGCCATGCTACATCCTGCTTTGCCAGGTTCAAGCACTACTCTCTGTGGAAAATGAGTTCTGGAGAGTGCTTCCTGCAAGTGTTCTCCAATAAACCAGCATTACCTAAATCCCAAGTGTCGTTTGTCGCCACCTTCAATCTGAATCAGATTATGTTAATTATAGTCATCCATTACGCCATGATGGTGCTCAGTATAGGAAGGGATGGGTAACTCAGTTCCAGCCAGGATGTGAGGAGAAGTCTACTGGGGAGATAATATGAAAGGCATCCTTTCCTTTAAAGTGATCAAGAGAGGAAGAGGCAGAGTTTGCTTCCCTTGGACATTGTCAGATCTACCTAGGGTTCCTGGGACTATGGCATCCATTGCCCAGAATGGAGTGAACCCTAGAGCAGAACAGAGAACTGGAGGATGGCAGATAGTACGGTGAGAAGGAGTTTTCTTTACATGACATCTTTGTGCAAGAAGCTACCGTATCTCGGGAACTCTTAGTAAGTGAGATCATTGAGTTTCTTTGTTTTAAAAACCACTCAAGTAGGGATTTTTCTACTCTGTACAGCCCAAATTTCTTAATCAAAACTTATAGGAATCAAAAAGTTTACCATCTGCCGACCCTCTTACAGGGGTTACTCTAGAAAGAAAAACGAATGTAGGATAAAGCAATGGGATACAAGAACACTGGTGAGCAAGGAAATAACTGAAACTTAATGCTAAGTATAAATAAAAGTGCTTGTAAAACAAACAATTCACTGTAACATGCAGCAGTAAGTGCTAACCAGCTTTTAAAAAATATACTATTGGGTGAAATAGAGAAACTATTTTGGAAGTTTGAAAAAGACTTGTGATGGTTAATTTTATGAGTCACCTTAACTGAGACATGAAGTGCCCAGATATCTTACAAAATATTATTTCTATGTGCCTCTGTAAAAGTCTTTCTGAAAAGGATTAGTATTTCAGTTGATAGACTGAAAAGACTAGATTGCGCTTATCAATTTCTAGAGGGCATGAACAGAACCAAAAAGGTGGAGGAAAGAATTTGTTTTTTTTTCCCTGCCTACCTGCTTGAGCAAGAACATCAAGCTTCTCTTGTCCTTGGAGCTGGATTTATACCATCTGCTCATCTAGTTCTCAGGCTTTTAGGTTTGGACTAAAATTTACACCATTAGTTCTCCTGGTTCATACAACTTTAGACTCAGACCAGAACTATATCATGTGCTGTCCTGGACCTTGGGTTTTCAGATGGCGGGTCATGGGACTTGATGGTCTCCATAGTTGTGTGAGCCAATTCCTCATTATAAATCTGTGTGTGTCTGCGTGTGTGTGTGTGTGTGTGTGTGTGTGTGTGCAGGTGTGTATAAAGTTGCTCTAATTGCTTCTGTTTCTCTGGGGAACACTGACTAACGCAATAAAGGAGGAAGCATTCGAACTAATCCTTGAAGTATGTTGGGATTTTAGAGAAGAGAGTCAAAGGACCAAGGTAAAATGCATGGAAAGGGATCCTCAGTAAGTGGGAACAGATAGTCTTAAGTCCAAAGTGCCCTTCTGACTACAACATGCTTCAGAAATAAAATAGAGGATATTATCATACCTATGTGTGTAAATGTAGAGTACATATTTCTCTTACAGTGGTAATTCTGGTTTCTGGATATTCAGGAAAAAATACAATAATAACAAAAACAAAACTAAAAAACAGTTCAGGAAAAGGCCAAAGGAAGGGCACCTTGCACCATCTGAATAGCAGAGGCAGTTCTGGGGATATAACGATAGACCAGAAAATGAGGGGTTTTCCAACTATACTGACGAAAAGAAAGATAGGAAGCCTTTTTGAGAGACTTGATAAATCCTAGAGGACTGTAGAAAGGGTGAATACAAATTAGTTCACCAAACGGATTTTTTTTTTCGTAGAGAGGATTTTACTATAGGGCTCATGCGCTTGTCCAAGAGATGGAGAGAAACAGAGACAGAAAGTGAGAAATCACCCTTCAGAGGGGATAGCCACGCCACAATCTCTTCTCTTCCATTCTCCTCTTGGGATTTTGGGCATGAAAGCACACGCACCTGGCACGACTGTTAAGCTGCTGGGTCCAAGACTCTAACTGCAGTTAACAATGTGGGAGTTCAGCGATGTAACCGTTACACCATCTGCTGATCCCAACCACCAAACAGATTTTTAAAAGAATTTTTTTCAGAGGGTACATGCACTTCCTGGGGAGTAGGGGGAGAGAGAGAAAGTGAGAAAGCAACTTTTATGCAGAAGGGTCATGCCACAATCTTTTTCACATCTTCTTCCTCTTGGGACTTGGGCATGGACACACATGCACCCGGTGTGTTTCTCAAGCTGCCAGATACAGGACTAAAATTGGGCATTTATCATGCTGGATCCACTTGCCTTAAACACTTTGCCACAGGCTGACTAGAGATTTCTATTTTAATGAGGTAGTGAATGAATGACTGAAAAACCTACTGAATTTAGAATTTTTAAAAATAAATAGACAAAACTGGTGCTATTTTCTCATTTCTGGTTATTAGCTGTGATTTTTGCAGATCAATACATTTCCCTGTGCCTCAGTGACCTCACTGATCAAACATCACCTTATAGGGTTATCTTGAAACTGTGCATGTAACATAAGTGAGCGTGGGTGGACAAAAAATGTAGAGTTTATGGAGGCATTTTTAAAAAAACCTGCTCTGTCAGGACATTATTTTCAAAATGGGGTGAAATTGGTCACTCAGGAGGCATGACTGGGAGGCTGAAGGGTAGGGAATTGGGAAGCTCAGCTCCAAGGAGATTGAGGCACTGAATTCAGGAAGCTGTGAGTTTGAAGCAGGCAAACTTTGAGAACAGTATGGGCCAGACTCAAGTCAGAGGTGGGATTGGAGGCATAGAAAAGAATTACCAGACTTTCTAATAGTATGGAAGCCATGCCAGGACTTGCATCTTTGGTCTAAAGGCTGCAATTAAAGGGTAAACTTAGAAGGGGAAAATGAAATGGAAGAAAAGGCCTGACCCCTTTTTTGAAGCTGTTAACGACATAATTCATATGTTCAGGTCATGAGCTTCTACCACCACAGTAAATTGCTTACGTACTTTTCAACATTTATGAAGTTTGGCACAGGTGGTAGATGGAGGATCCTGACAGATTGACAGAGGATAAAATCTTAGGCATATGGCATGGGTCAGCTCAAAAGAAAATCACCCAAAAGACTGGAACTCTTGAAGGAGCTCCTTGCCCTGTTTGTGCCTATCTCTCTCAAGACCCTACTCAGGAGACACTTAGAATTATCTGCTAGCAGGCAGGCTCTAGAGCACGATGATTAAGGCAGTCAGTTCCCACATAGCCGACTGCATGGTTCCAATAACATGGTGGCTGGAGAAACATGCTGGATGGCTGTGCACACTTGCCCAAAATCCCCAAAGGAGGGGCAGATGGAGGAGAAGGGGCTGCAGTGTGACCATTCCCTATGGGGCGGGGGTGCTTTCTCCCGTTCCTCTCTCTCTGTCTCTTTGCCTCTGGCTAGTGCATATACCCTATGGCAAAGGGGAAACAAAAAGAATTACCCATCAGTGTCCCACCTCAAAAAAGATGAGATGAGTTATGTTTCCCCTGTAAGTCATTTTGAAAAAGAGTGAGGGACCAGCAGTTAGCGTAATGGCTATGTCGCTGGACTCCCACGTAGTTGACTGCGGTTCACGTCCCGGACCCGGTGGCTTAGAACTCATGCTGGGCGCGTGTGTGTGTATGCCCAAGATCCTGAGAGGAGAATGGAGGAGAAGGGATTGTGACGTGGCCATCCCCCCTGGGGGGTGATTTCTCACTTTCTGTCTCTATGCCTCTCTCTGTCTATCTGGCGAGCGCACGTGCCCTGTAGTGAAAACCTCTCCAAAAAAAAAAAAAAAAAGAAAGAAGAAGAAAACAAGAAAAAGGGTGAGTTTGCTTTTTAATTGGCATATTGGTTGGGGGCCATTATCAACATTTACTTGGCAGGTGTCAGGGATGGCAATGTCATGTAAGTTGGGGATAGTCCTGCATGATGAATAATTGTTCTGTGCCCTCTGTGACTTTCTCTGTCCAACTAGACAGTCATGAATTTGGAGAGACCTATGTATAATTTTTCAACCCAAAAGTTGAATTCAATTTTACAGATGTACACAATATAGTTATTACACAGTGCTAATACATACTAAATTTTCTAGAAATAAAACTTTTTACTTTGTTCAGAACCTTTTTTTGTAAAGCTATTCATTGTTTTGCAAATTTGCATAACTGTTAGAAAATTGCAACATTGCTCAAGGGGCTTACTTGTCTATTCAGCACATTCATCTTGGTTTGTGTCTCTAGTTGTTGAAATCAAAGGCGATTCTTCATCTAAATGCTAGCTTCTGACTACTGCATTATATCTTGCAAAGTACTTATTCCCGAGCACTTAGATATTGGAATACATAGTATTTTATTACAAGCCATTTTCTTTTTATTTCTAATTTATAGTAGGCTTACAGAAGTATCGTGACAAAAAAATTAATGAGCGTATATAGGTTATAAAGTCTGTGCATCTTGTTTTAGTATACTAAAGGAGCTTTAACAAAATATTTGTAAAAAGATGGCAGTGGGTCCAAGGGGGCGATGAGAAACACTGAACCAACAGGTGACCTAAAAGGTAGGAATAGGGTGTGTTAGGTTCCGTTGTCTGTACATTGTACTCCTCCCCAGTCTAACTGAAGGAAGATTATAACAAACATTCAAGTCAAGAAAGGCCAGAAAAATGCCCTGTTGTGGGCTGGCCTGTTGCATGGTGGTTAAAGAGACTGGGTCCCACATGGCTGACTACAGGGTTTGAGTTCTAGACCCAGTGGCTTGAAAAACATGCCAGGAACGTGTGCACATGTGCCCAAATTCTGAAAGAAAGAAAGAGAGCTAGAGGAGAAGGGTTTGCAGCATGACCATTTCCCATGAGGGGTTTTCTCTCTCTCTCTGTCTCCTTCTCTCCCCATTTTTTGTGAGCTCATGCACCTTCAGTAAATTAAGAAAAAATGCTGTTTTAAGACAGGAGTTTTTCAAATCATAATACCAGATGATCTCCAAGAAAAATAAAAGCAAAACCCAGAAGCACTTTGGGCTTCTTAGGCAACAGAGAAAGGCCTCAAAACACTCAGAAACTATAAGTAATCCAACCAGGTAAGGTCAAAAAGATCTCTGCTTTCCTTTATGGATATTTAACAAACTCCAGAGAACAAGGGCTGTAGGTGAGAAGAAAACAAATCCAAATTCGAATTCTTTACAGGTAAAAGTTTGCCTCCTTTAAGCATGAAATTTGAGGCCTGTCTCCTTGGCCTGGTGAGTAAGAGAGCTTGATCCTACTTGGCTGACTGCACAGTTCGAATCCTGGCCATAGCAGCTTGAACAGCATGCTGGGCAGGTGTGCATGTATGCCTGGATGGAAAAGTGGAGAAGAGATTGTAGTGTTATCATGCCCCACTGGGGGTGCTTTCTTCCTCTTCCATTCTGTCTCTCTGGTGAGCATACATGCCCTCTGGCAAATTTTAAAGAAGAAAAGAAAATTTCTGATACATGTAACCATGTGGCTAGATCTTGAAAGCATTAATGAAATAAATCGGACACGAGACAAATGGTATATGATTCCAGCTTATATGAGCTATCTAGAGTAGGCAATTCAAAGAGAAAGAAAGAAGATGAAAGGCTGCAAGGATCTAGGGCAAGAAGAAATGGGGAGTTTCTGAGGGAAACAGAGAGCCTGATAGGTCTTGACACTGTGACCCATTCCCAGCCTCAGCCAGTTCTGGATCATAGGCAGGTGTGTGTGTGTTGGTGTAAAGGGCACAGAATTTTTTTAAAAAGAATTCTTTTATTTAACTTCCTATCTATCTATCATCTATCTATCTATTTATCTATCTATCTATCTATCTATCTATCTATCTATCTATCTATCATCTATATATCATTTACTTGAATTTGATCAGAGATGGAGAGAGAGAGAGAGAGAAAATTGCTAGGTCCAGGACTCCAACCGTGGTCAGCCAGGTGAGAGTCCAGTGACCTTACCACCACACCACCTGCCAGCCCCGAAAAGCACAGAATTTTTGTTGGGGATGATGGAAAGTTCTGGATATAGATAGTGGTGATGGTTTCACAATGTCATGAAAGTATTTATATCACAAACTTGTACACTTAAGAATGATTGAAATGATAAATACCAAATTATATATCTAACTTATCAGAATAAAAAAATTCAATAAAAATTTGCCTTTTTTTTAAAGAGCAATCTCCGTGGAGCTCTAGTTCTAGAGGCTGTAGATTTTTTTAACCTTTTTGCCTTTCTAGCTACCTCCTTTCTTTCTAACTCAGTATGGTTAAGTCATAAACATCACTTTATTGGGGGCAAAAAAAGAACAAGAAAGTCCTGTGTAGGAAACTTCCATATTGTTTTCGACTCTCAGATCTTCAAATTCTGCTTTTAAAATAAAGCAGAAAAGACGACCATTTGACATGTATGGAAGATTTATCACTCTCCAAATACATTTTAATGAATGCAGAAGGCCTTAAACTTTTTTCCTTGAGCGGTCCTGCCTGCTATTGCTTTTGAAATCAGTTTAATTTCTGTGAGCATTCGAGATGCTGGGGCCTGTGCTTGCTGACACAATCATATACGTGGTGATTTCTTTGCAGAGAAAAAAGAAGTCATATAAAAGTAAGGCAATCTGTTTAAGTACCTAATTTGGTTGGTCGATTTGAGTTTCTAGATTTTTGTTTGTTTGTTTTAAATGAAAGCACATTTAAAAAAGTTTTTATTTTTCCAGATTATCATACTTTTTTTTTTAGCAACCTCTCATCCTAAGACATTCTTCTACCATGTGGACAAAGAATCAGGAAGACATAAACAAAAACAAGGCCCTTATGCTCTTCCACCAGATTTGGAAGGTGGCAGCCAGGCTGGTTCATTGTCCCACCCATCCTGCTCAGCCTAGTGCACAGGGAGTGTCACCTCTTCCAGCCTCAGGCAGGAAACAGAGGGTCTTAACACTATGACCCATGCCCAGCCTCAGCCAGCCCTGGGTTGTAGGCAGGTGTGTGCTGGGTGAAAATCTATCTGGCCCTTTACCTTCCAAATCTGGTGGAAGAGCTAAATTTCCATCTACATGCTAGAAATCTGCCCTTAGAAAGAAAGTGTGTATTTCTGCCAGCTCCTGGCAGAAGCGACATATATATATACATATATATATATATATGTATATATATATGTCGCTTCTGCCAGGAGCTGGCAGAAGAGACAGCTGAGAGACACCTGAGAGAGACAGAGAGGGGGAGGGGAGAAACCCCCCCATGGAGAATAATCAGGTTATAACCCCTTCTCCTGCATTTTTTCCTCCTTTCAGGATTTTGGATATGCATGCACACATGCCCAGGTGTCTTCCCAGCTGCAGGGTCTAGGCCTGAACCACATGGTCAGCCATGTGGGATCTAGTTGCTTTGACCACCAGGCCACAAAAGCTGACCCCATGTTATATTTTTAAGTCTCTTATTTTTTGGTTGAGAGATCGCTTGGAATGAGATACCTATTATCTGTATAGGTTTTTTTTTCCCCCTTATGAATGACTAGTGTGTATCTATATACTGTTAGAGCTGTAACACTTTGTTTTGATAATCAAGCTGCCAAGTAGACCTTTAAATATACACAGGTAGGCAAACAGGTTTATGCTGAGGATCGCACAGAACGGCCAGCCTGGGAATTTCTATCATGGGTCAGAGGTCAACAGAAGCGGTATCAGTCTCTAGATCACCAGGTTAGAGCAACAGAAACTTCAGAAAAAAGCCCTGCTTTCTTGGGGACATCAAAGTGTTTTTGTTTTTAATTTTATGGGTAAGGCAAATAATAGGGTCTTTGTGCTTTATCAGAAAAGTTAATGAAGTTTACTTCTTTAGAACTTGGAGTGAATAGTAAACAAAATTATGTTGTCACTCTCCCTGGAGTACATCCAGAGCTGTCACATTAAGCAAACTTATTTCTTCTCGTGGGAACACAGTACTTGATGGCTTATGCAGGCAGAAAGAGCTGCAGAATGGAATAATACAGTGCATTTGAAGCTGAGTATGATGGGGAAGACAAGCAGGACCAGCTTTTAAGTGTTTGCGATTTTAAGAACTGTAGGAAAACTGATTTGGGGCCACCCTCTGTGTCACTGGGGACTTTATTCTGAAATGTTAGTGGAATGGACTTAGCCCTCAGAGTTCCCTGCAGGGAGAGGACACGCGTTGGGCACAGCCCAGTGGCACTTCTCTGGGAGGCAGTTCTAAAATTTGAGATGACTTTGGGGAATCTCACCTAACCAAGGCCTGCCTAGCATGGACTAAGTGGACTGAAGAACAGCACAGGAGGAGCTCTGGCAGCACAATAACGACACACTTTCCTTTCTTCTCTCTGATTCCTTTCCTCTGTTGTTCTGAGCTTCTGCTGACAGCTGGGAGCAAAGCTGCTGAACGTGATGACCGACTGCCAATAGGAGAGTTGATGGACCTCGTTGCTCAAAACCCCCATCTCAAAGCTTGCAAAGTTGTCCTCCAAATGACTAAAGGCCTTTGAGAATAAGCAATTTAGCTCATTTTGAGGAAGAAATATTTATGCTCAAACATGATAGGTATAAAATGCTGAGAAACAACCTTCTGCACTGTGAGAACAGTTACCCATGGGCCTGCTCTGCTACTTGGATCATTGAAACCTTTCTCCCCACATTTGGTAGTTGGCAGAAGATGGTACTCAGTGGCAAGCCCTGATTGTACTGCTTTTCCCTTGTTCCTAATAAAGTGGCTCTGGTCTCTGGTTGGCGTTCTACTGAGTCGTCACCACTGACTACATTTCCAGTGACATGTGAGGTATAGCTGGCAGGAGAACTAGATTCTCTTGTGGTCAAGGACCATTCAAAAGAGCAGAAAAAGGAACAGCCACGTCAAGGCCTGGCTTGTCCATGGAATGTTCCTTTGCCAGAAACCACTGGACGCCCGACCCCCGTACAAGGAAGGCCACATGTAGGAGCTGGCAGAAGAACCTGCCATCGGCAGACCAAAGGAAGCAGCCTCTGTGGGTTTTCAAAGGCCACACTGCCAGTGTTACGCAATGTGATACGACAGGAAAAAAAAGTCCTCCAAGTTACACTAGCATTTCCTTGATAAATTAACACAAAATAAGTTTTTTAGAGTGAAGAATAATATGGAATGACTTACCTCTTAGATGAAATAAACGGCATCTGCATGTTTGAAAAGGATTTGGATCAGTTGCAGAGTTCTTTGCTCAGCTCATCTGAATGCTGAGAAGACCAGCTTATTCCGTCCCGGTCAGGAGCATGTGGTTTGATGGTCAGGGGATGGGCAAGGGAGTCAGAAAGTCTGGGTTGTATTCCCAGCTTTGCCACTGACTCACTGGGTGACCTTGACCAATGGTTGCACCCTCAGTATCTCCATCCAGAAAACAGGATTTAATGATAGCCCCAGAAAGGAATGTTTGAGCAGTTCTAGGCTTATAGGGCTTGGTACTTTGAGGTCCCAGGCAGGCAAAGATAGCAAGAATTCGAAACTTGATTTTCTTGCACAGGGAAGCATGGTTGAATTTTAGAAACAATTGGGAGTAGAGAACACGATAAATCCCTGTAACTATCAGAGGTAATTTTTGATATATGGCTTTAAAGACTGCCAAATCTCCAAAGTCTCCTAGTCACCTTCCAATGTTTTGCGCTATTGGGTCCTGTGAATTTATTTGAAAACAATTGAAAATTAAATTCCATGGCACTGAGTCATCCACTGCCAACTACTAAATACTAAGATGAAAATCTCTGGTGACATTTTACACAATGGCTGTTCAGAGGTCTTGCATTAGATATTTTAAAGACTTTTATACTTTGATTTGCTGCCTTCTCTGAGAACCTTAAGACTTTGAAACATTATCACACTTACTCAGTTAAAAAAAAATGCATATTCCAGACTTAGGACAAGGGTGCTCCTCTTTCACTGGGTCTAATCTTTTGTGTATCCTATAGGGATTCTGTCTTGTGAGTAGCTGGGATGGTGTTGTGCAAACAGTGACTGACAGAGCAAGTCTTGAGGACTACATTCTGATTCTGGCATTTCCATTCTGATGAACAAGTAATTTAATTTGCAGGCCTCAGTTTCCCCATTTGCAAAGGGAGGGGTCATCTCACAGTGCCCTCCCTCCTTTTTTTTCTCCATAGAATCCTTCTTCTAAAGAAGTTTTAAGTTTTATGCATTGCTTCAGGATTACACAGCTGGAGGAGAGGGACTTCAATCTCTCTCTTTTCAGTTGAGAAGCTGGGTCAGCAACTTTGTGAAACCCACGTGAATACCATTGGTCAGAGTCTTTCAAGGCGTCTCTGTATACAAGAGAGTCTGTGGGTGAGAGGAGGGAGGAGAAATTGGGTATGTTTACAACCAAGCAATGCTGGCTGGTGACTGCTATTCTGCATTGAGAGATGCCTATTTTTAGTCCAGTCATTAAAAATAGAGAGTCTTAAAAGTTTGAATGAAAGCTACTTTGTAGTGTTCCTTTTGATGTGTACTTGCCCTGTACCCACACAGAGTCTGTATAGTTGCTCTTAGTTAACTGTAACACCTCATTCCTTAATCGTTCTTTGTACATAAAATTTACTGTATTTTGTACATAGAATATTTTCCTCATGTGAGTAGTTTCCTTTGAGGAAAACAAAATCCTGTTAAGACAAGAAGTTGTTTTGTTTTGTTTTTGTTTTGTTTTGTTTTTGTAGTTAAGAGCTATTTTTCCCTCAGAGTGAAAAATAGCCTTTAAAAAAACGTTTAGTTTTTTACAAGCATTTTTGTAATTGCCAGAGGTCACATGTACTTGCCAGAGAGAAAGAAAGAGAGAAAGCACTTCCTAGTAGAAGGTAGTCATGCTGCAACCCATTTCCCTCCATTTCTCCGTCCCTCTGGGACCCTCACACACGAAGGCCCAGCGTGCTTTCAAGGGATTCACACCTCAGTTGACCATGTGGGAGACAGCTCCCTATGCACAGCACTTAACAGCTGAGCTACAGGGCTGGCTGAGAATAGCCTTCTAAAACTATGAAATATATGGGTGTGCCTACAGAAAAATATATGACATACAATGTAGAAGGATAAATTCACCTTTAGTCCTAATTACCAGGTATAACTGCTACTAATATTTTTGCGTATTTCTTAAAAGCGTTTTCTATATCATACTCTCTTACACATCATATAAAATATATTTTTAAATGACTTCATATATTGAGAAAAAAATGGCCTTATAATATATGTAACCATATATATCCTGAAGACGTGTGTATCATGAAAATACACACACATACACTGTCTGTAGAGAGAAATAGATTTTATTATCTTCAGTGGCTATAATATATTCCAATACATGAAGGTATCACCAATTTTTTTCACCGAAGGACATTTAGTTTTCCCAATATTCATTTTGATACACAATAATATGGACATTTTTGTATGTAAGTTTAGTGTCTGTGTTGAATTATTTATATTTAATATATTTCTTAAAGTGCAACACCATGGTCAAATAGTACATATATTTAAATATTTAATATTGGCCTTCAGAAAGGTTGGTACAATCTGTATTGCTAAAATGTGCTACCTGGGGGCCAGAAGGTTGTATAGTGGCTAAGGTGCTGGACTCATGCATGGCCAACTGTCACTTGGGTCCCAGGCCTAGTGGCTTGAAAATCACCAGACGCATGAGCTAGAGTGCCCAAAATCCCAGGAGGAGAATGAAGGAGAAGGGATTGTAGTGTGGTCATCCTGCTGGGGGGGATTTCTCACTTTCCCTCTCACTGTCTCTTTCTCTCTCCAGTGAGCACATGTGTGGCAAAAACCTTCAAAAAAAAAAAGTGCCACCTGCTACAGAAATGCTAAGAGGTTTCTGGTTCAGCTAGTAAACAGAATGGCACTGACTCTTGTAAATGCTTGTTTATTGACTTCGTTTATTTATTTTTAATATTTGTTTATAGGGCATGCACACTCACCAGGGAGAGACAGAGAAAGTGAGAAAGCACTCTTCTGCCCCCGGGCAGGGGGAGGGGGGAGTATGGCAATCCATTCTCCTCTTGGGATTTTGGGCATGGTGTTATATGTATCTGTGCTTCCCAAGCCATTGGATCTGGAACTTGAACTCCAGCCATGCAGTCAGCCATGTGGGGACCAGACGCTTCAACCATTAGGTCACCAGCTAGCCCTTGCTTATTGGCCTTGAAATGCTTAGTCTTTGTTGGTAAAGGTTCAAACTGAACGCTGTGAGAGGAGTAATAATTGACCAGCAAGACTCGCTTCAGAAAAATGACTAGACAACCATATATCTGGAGTCCCAGATGAATAGTGGGCTTCTAGGATTCATGACTATTTTAAAACTCAAGGAAGATATATCCTTTATCCTTGTTCATTGGGAATAATTCCCTCCCTCCTATGTTTCTTATTTTTTAAATACATGCATGATGCCCCGCCCCTGTGGTGCAGCAGTAACACAAGTGCCCTAAAAACCGTGAGTCATGTGGCCAACCATAGATTCAGATCCTGAGTCATCTTGAGAATACAGCCCCCTCAACCATAGGGCTGAGGAAAGGAAATTGTGGTATGGCAAGACCCGAATGCAGATTCTTTTCTCTCTTCTCTCTTTTTCACGCATGTGCTCTCTATCATTGAGAAAAATACACATATGACCCATATTTTAAAATGATCGGATGCAGACAAAAGTGGCGTAAAAGTGGTGTGTAGCAATACAATGGTTATCAACACAATCTATGCCTCTGAAGTCATAGAAGGCTCAAGGATGACTTGCCCCTGAAGGATGAAATTAAGTTATTTGAGATCATCACCTTGATTTTACTCAACCAGGTAAGGAAGAAGTACTGATTTTTGTACTATGAATTGATCTACTGTGGTGCACAACGCTGACCTGTCACTCATGGTGACAACACAGACAAGGAGCCCACTCTGATCTCTAGGAAGTTCAAGTTGCAGGTAAGACTCAGTGCGAATGATAGAATTCTTGTTCTGTATTCTTGGACACAAACATGCCAGGCTGGGAGGAAAATGAATTTTATTCCAAATGAAAGAGGTGTCTTCAACAGAAACTGCTGTACATAATAAACACTGTCCGAGGTAGGTGCATGACTACTTCTTATTTCTAGTTTCTTACTTCTGCTATCATTATCTCAAATTTTCACATCTTTGCATAAATTAGAAATATAAAACAAGTATATCTGGTTTGGTTTTGAAACCTGACACTAATTAATGAGGGAAGTCAAGAAAATCATGAATTAACAGTTGTCTACAAATATAAAAATCACCTGTAATTTTCTACCGAATAAATTAGAGAAAATCATGAATTAACAGTTGTCTACAAATGTAAAAATCACCTGTAATTTCCTACTGAATAAATTAAGACAACTGATAAAGTTTATGAAGCTGCTTTGTGACTATAAGATTCCATGACACTGTGCATTATTATTGCATTAACACAGTTAATAAAAAACTGAAAAGACTGTGGCACATTTGAAGTAACATATCAATCTGGAATAGCTTATAATGGAAAAATGATTATAAATAGAGGTAAATTCATGCTTCAAGAATACAAGTGCTATTACAAGGAATAAGTTATAAGTTGTTATTCTTCATCCCTATTCCACTTCCTCTCCCCCTCCCCACCTCTTTTTCCCAGAATACAGATTTAAGTTTAGCCTAGCCATTTTTTTAGAGAGAGATTTTTGCTATAGGCCATGTGAGCTTGCTGAAAAGACAGAAACAGAAAGTGAGAAATCATTCCCCACGGTAATGGCCATGCTGCAATCCCTTCTCTTCCATTCTCCTCCTGGGATTTGGGGTATGCATGCACACGCACCCAGCATGAGTTTTAAACTGCCAGGTCTGGGACTCGAACTGTGGTAGACTAAATGGGAGTCCAGTGACATAATTGTTACGCCATCTGCTGATCTCATAGCCTAGACATTTTTTTTAATAATTATTTTATTTAGCTTTATTTATTTATTTATTTATTTATTTTTAATTTGATCAGAGAGGGACAGAGTGAGAGAGAGAGAGAGAGAGGGAGGGAGGGAAAGTGAGAAATTAAAGCTGCCAGGTTCAGGACTCAAACTGCAGTCAGCCATGTGGGAGTTCAGTGCCCTCAACCACCATGCCACCTGCTGCTCTCCCCCCCTCTTCAGGCTTACACTTTTAACTTTTTTTTTTTTTGAGAGATTTTCGCTATAGGGCGCGTGCGTTCACCAGACAGAGAGAGACATAGAGACAGAAAGCGAGAAATCACCCCCCAGGGGGGCTGGTCACACCACAATCCCTTCTCCTCCATTCTCTTCTCGGGATCTTGGGCATGCACGCACATGAGCCCGGCGTGAGTTTTAAACCACCGGGTCCAGGACGTGAACCACGGTCGACTACATGGGAGTCCAGCGACATAACCATTACACTAACTGCTGGTTCCCCCGGCCTACACTTTTAAAGTTAACATTAGAAAAAAAATATTTTGTTGAGAAAAAGAGACAGAGAGAGGGAGAGGGAGAGTGAGCAAGAATGAGCATCCCATGGAGAAGTTACACTGCTGCAGTCCTTTCTCCTCATCTCTCTCTCTCTCTCTCCCTCTTTCATGATTCTGGGCATGTGTACACACATGTGCCTGGGGTGTTTTCTCTAGCCTCTGAGTCTGGGATTCAAACTGCATAGTTGGCCATGGGGATCTACCCACCATGCTACTGGCTGGAATGAAAAATTTTTTTTTGATAATGCATATATTTTTAACTCCTGGAAATGGATAAAAAACAGCATATCAACTCAATTTCTCTAGAAAAAAATATTTTAAAGTGATTTTTGTCTTAGGGCACATGTGCTCATCAGAGAGAGAGAGAGACAGAGAAACAGTGAGAGGGACAATGAGAAATCATCCCACTGTAGGGATGGTCATGCCTCAATACCTTCTACTCCATTGTCCTCCCAGGATCTTGGGCATGTACACACACGTGCCTGGCATGATTTTCAAGCGACCAGATCCAGGACTTGAACAGCGAACGATCATGTGGGAGTCCAACGATGTAACTGCTATGTCATCTATTGGTCCCATCTCTAGAAACTTTTTAGTAATGAGATTGATATAATTGTTCTCAGACCCTGCTAAAAGGAGAGAGGTAGGCCAGCTCTGTGGCCTGGTAGTTAGGAAATAGAATACCACATGACTGACTGCATGGTTCAAGTGCCAGACCTGGTGGTTTGAGAAACATGCCAGGCACATGTGAAAAATATACTCAAACTCTCAAAAGGAGGGAGAAATGGTGGAGAAGGATTCGTGATGTGGCCACGCCTGATGGGAAGGTGCTTTATCTTCTCCCGGTCCCTCTTTCTTTGGTAAATGTACAAACCCTCTAGCAAAATAAAGTGAATGAGGGGTGATGGAGGGAATCCAGAAGACATTTTTTGGTCCTTTAATCTGTGGACTATACTTTGGACTTTGCTACCTCCAAGTGTGAGAAGCCCTAGAAAGTTACCCTCCCTCATCCTACAGATAATAACAAATACGGAGAAGAGTATTTGTTGTAATAATGAGTACATGTGGCACAGACTTCTATTTTTCTTCGTTTTCCTGACACCTACAGAGAGGTATCCTTTCTTATTACTACCAGTATTTGTTGTTTCTTCCTGATAATATTACCGTGGCCTACTCGTTAAAGACTTGGTCATACAATTTATCTATGTATTCATTACTAATGAAAAATTTAAAAGATGTACTTATGTCAATAATAATGCCTAAGGGAATTCAAGCTTTCTTTGTGTTCTAACCTGTTGGCCCGAGCTGGCCATTTCAAAAGGCCGCTACTGACTACAGTGACTACTTGAGGGACTTTAATCCAAAGCCTATCCATTTTGACTTACATGTGTCTGTCAAACTGGCTAAAGATCATTTCTTTCCTTTCCTTTTCTTTTTTTTTTTAGAATTATTTATTTAACTTTATTAATTATTATTATTTTTAACTTGTTATAGGGTACATGCACTCACCATAGAGAGAGAGAGAGAGGGAAAGTGAGAAAGCAAGCCACCAAGTCTCATACTCAAACTGCATTCGGCCATGTGGGAATACGGCACTTCAACCACCACGCCACCTGCTGACTCCTGGCTAAAGATCTTAACATGAAGGTCATTCTTGAATAGCTATTTTAATGATGCAAGAGCCTGAATTTACATGGGATAAGAAGTCCATTGCCTGGTTAATATAGAAGCTTGGTTAACATACATGAATACCTCAACCTCTCATTTAAATCTTAGCAGAATACAGTGCTTAGAGGGGAAATGAAGGAAAAGACAAAAATGGAAAGGAGGCTGATAAAGATCAGGAACAGGGTTTCCAGCCCAGGCCCTGTTCCGAATCCTCATAGGACATGGTTTTACTTTTCATTACATCCCAAATGCCTAACACAGCGTCCAGTGCTGAATGAATACATAAAGGCATGAATGCATGGGTGTCAGGGCGAGAGGGTGTTTAATAAGTGTTGATGGTGGGGCAGCCTCAAAAAATTGACAGTAGATGTATGGGGTGGCATGGGTGTATAGGGAATAAATTTGTTGGCACTTTTTCTAAGGATAGCTCTCAAGGTTTGGAATTTGTTTTGGAAACAGTCCCCCATAACAGTTGCCTCTTACTGAGAAAGTGCCAGGGCCTTTTTCATGCTTTCCTTCTTGCACGCTAGCTCATGGGCTTAGCCATGTTTTCCACGGGGCCATTGGATAGAACACCATCCGTAAACTCAGTCTTCTGTCCAGTAGACGGTGCTGTTGTCCTCTGACCCTGCTTATCAAACATCCTTCTTCCTTATGGTGGTTCATCCCAGGTTTTCCTAATGAAAAGATTCTCAGATATTGGAGCAAAGACACCCCCCCCCCAATGCAAAAATATCTTATTGCACTGGGTTTACTTCTCATGTCTTTACAAAGCAGTATGGGAGGGGGAACAAAAAAAGACTTAAAAAATTCATGTTTTTCCTGTTGCTGGAAACAAAATATAACAAAACAATAACTTGACCCTCAGTGGGATGGGGTCCTGAGACTGTTGGCTGAATCATGCAATTGAGAGGCAAGGAGGAGGTGATGGTGGTCAAGGAGTCTCCATCAACCACCATCCTGTTTTGGTTGAGGGGCCCAAGTACCACACTTGGTGGGAGGCCTGGACCGAGCAGGGTGGATCTTCCTCTCAGGGAGTCAGGAGAACACAAGGCCATTGTAAAGTAAGGTGCAGGGGCTGCTGTGGGAAGGACCGGGCAGCAGCTGTCCCCAAATGCCCACTGCCAATGAATCCACAGAACGGCACTGGCTGTGACCTCAAAGGGACCGAGGAAGCAGTCACCCTGGCCTAAGGTCAAACTGTGTGTGTGGTGACAGGGAATGGCATGTGGACTTTGGCTGAGTGTAGAGAGGAAACATGGGAACCCAGGAGAAAAGCCGCCTGGCCTTGCTGAAGATTTGCCACCAGCCAAGGAGGACAAGGTTTCTTGTCCCTCGAGATGTGGTTTAGGAAGCCCTAATCTGTTAGCTGCTTCGAGAAGTTTCACTCTCTCTTGGGTTCCATCTCACTACATAAAATGAGCGTTGTAGAGTAAGAGAGAATTGTTGGATCCATTCCATGGAAAGTAAAGGCACATTCATGAGGGATGCGGGTTAGCAAACACATGGATTTCCCTTTGGCTCAGGCTGTTGTAAATCTGATGTGCAACTAGGCATTAGAAAAAAGTCCTCAAAGAGAGAAATTCTTAACTATAACTGAATGGTGTCAAATTAGGGATTGGATTAGGGATAGGATTATATGGGCTTGAGCCTAAAGTTTTCCATTTTCTAGTTCTGATGGATTTGAGTACATCAAGATATCTGAGTCTCATTTCACTCCCATAAAATGAAATACTCATTCCTGTTCTGTCTTCCTCTTTGACTTGTGGTGAGGGCCATGAATGGAAAACATTCATCAGTTCTACCGTTTCATAGACAAATGAGAAAATTTATATTTGCTTAGAGATCAGATCTTTTTCTGCTCATTTTTTTTTTTTTTGAGAGGTTTTTGCTATAGGGCGCGTGCACTCGCCCGACTGACAGAGAGAGACAGAGAGACAGAAAGTGAGAAATCACCCCCCAGGTGGGATGGCCACACCACAATCCCTTCTCCTCCGTTCTCCTCTTGGGACCTTGGGCACGCATGCACACGCACCCAGCATGAGTTTTAAGCCACCAGGTCCAGGACTCGAACTGTGGTCGACTACATGGGAGTCCAGCGACATAGCCATTATGCTAACTGCTGGTCCCTTTTTCTGCTCATTTTGAAAATGCATCCCTGCCACAGCACGGAATACAGTTTTACATATAGTAAGTACCAAGCAACCAAAATAATATACACACAAAAAAAAAATACACACATACCACATACACACACACACACACACACACACACACATACATGCCAAAAAAATTTGTGTGATTATTGAGTCCTACTTCTATGTAGTTGGTGTTCCTGTGCTTAGTAATTCATACATTACTGTAAAGCCCTGTACCCAGAATTTTTTTTAAGTGTTATTTACTTAATTTTACTTATTTATTTATTTTTAAAATTTTGCTAAAGGGCATGTGTGTTCACCAGATAGAGACAGAAAGGGGGAAGAGAGAGAGAATGTGAGAAAGAAAGTGAGAAAGCAAGCTGCTGGGTCTGGGTCTGGAACTCAAGCCATTTGAGAATCCAGTGCCTTAATGACCACACCACCTGCTAGCCCCAGACATCTTTAACATTAAGCTTTTCATAACTTAACCCATTGCTTCTTACCTAATTAGTACAGATATAAACCAGAACAGACTGGTCTGTGACCTCAGAAGGTTGAACAAATAATACTCCATCTAGTTTGTAATTACACAAGAGATATAACAAAGACAAATGTGAGACAACTTGTAATAACCCCTGGATGCTGATATGAAACTGGGTCGAACTGATATCTATGGAGTGGAACAGATAGGAATTAAAATATATGCCTGTAATAGGAAGTGACAGTCTAGAAAATAAAATTCAAGTTGTATGATTGGCAGAAAAGTTCTTGAAACAGAAGTAACAAAACAAAACAAAAACAGGAAAATGAAATGACATTGCAATGTTAAAGACCTAAGGTCCTACAGAAAATCCCCAAAGTAAGCTGCCTTCAATTCCTTTTATAACAAGACAGGGTATAAACAAATGCAGATATACATGCATTAAAATAAATCCAGAATCCTTTCCTGCACATCTTTTCAGACTATGGCTACTCGGTCAAGGGAATACTGAATTAGAACAAGTAGCTGGTGAAATAAAACCGTGTAAAGGGGGACCAGCATTGAGTGTAATAGCTGTGTCGCTGGACTCCCATGTAGTCAACTGCAGTTTGAGTTCTGGACCTGGTGGCTTAAAAACTCACGCCGGGCTCCTGTGCGTGCCCAAGATCTGGAGAGGAGAATGGAGGAGAAGGGATTGCAGCGTGGCTATCCCCCCTGGGGGGTGATTTCTCCCTGTCTCTCTGTCTTTCTCTGTCTGTCTGACGAGCGCACACGCCCTATAGCAAAAAAACCTCTCTTTAAAAAAAAAAAAAAAGTGTAAGGGAACCAAATAATTATCCAGTTCAATAACTAAAAGGAAATACTTAAACAAGAGTTTTTAGTTTCTTTTTGTGCCTCTTCTGCTCCTTACTGTCCCACCCATCACTAGGAGTTTAAGGCTTATCTTCTCTATCTGGCTATCTTACATGTCTGTTTTGCTCTACATGAAGTAGCCACAGGGACTGGGGGTGCCAGGGGCTTCTAAGTTACGAGCTAGAGGAGCAATGTATAAATCTCTTAGTTATCAAATTTAAGTATATTTCTAAATAAACTTCCAGGGTTGGGGAAGAGTTCGTTAAATAAAGACTCAGCAGCATTCTTGATGTACTGTGATGGCACTCTTTAAATAATAGAAAATGTTTACAATACAATGTGAGGGAAAGTTAGTAGAATTCAAAATATGATTGCACATGATCTGAAATCTGTGCACAAAGGGAAGAAAGAAAGTAAGAAAATATGTGAGTTATGGCTATGTGCTTGCTGATGACTTAACTCATTTTAATACTGTTTTAAAATTGCATTAAAAAAACATTACCCTTGCCTTTTTTGTAGTTAAAGAAATGGTTGTTTAGATTACCATTTCAATCTCCATTAAAAACACACACAGAGAGACACGAAGAGCCAGGACTCCTTTAATGTCTCATTTCAGTGCAGGTTTTTAAATTTTCTAGTACACCTGCAAGCTTTTGTATTCATGCTGTGCAATGTTTGTGTCTGGATGAGGTCCAAAGTTCTCCTGCTGCCCTCCTAAGCGCAATGTCGCCTGAATTAAACAAATATTTAATCTATTTCTCCTGAATAAATACTTTACTAAGCTCTTAAAAAGATATGTATGTCATAAGTAGTAAATAACCTGCACCACGATATCTTCTCATTTCACTTCAATGGGATTTTTAAAATTGATTCGGTATTTCTAAAGCACACTATGACAAATGCTAGTGGTATAGGAACAGAGAACCCAGAACAATGATGAGAGAAACTGATAAACAAAGCTCTTACGGTATTGCTAACAATCCTGCTTCACATTCAGTAAACGTGAGTGGGGAGTCGGCGTGCTATAGCAGGCATCACTCAGGGTTCATTTACTGATGATCCCTTGCTCAACTTAGCTCAACTGTGTTGTCAGATTATTCTCTCTATTTCACAGATTAGCACATGGAGGCTCAGAGAAGTTCAGTTACTTGAAAAAGTCACGGAGCTGGTGAGAGACTGGGTATGAACTCCAATCTTCTGATTTTGTACCACATATTCTTTCTATTACAGCTTACTCCAATAAATTGAATTCTTATTTTTGCTTACATAAAACAAAATAAAATTATATTTTATGTAAGACAAATAAATGTGAGATACAAGGATGGAAGAAAATAAAAAAAGTAGAAGGTAGAAGCAGGAGAAAAAGGCAGTCAATAAGACAGTGACATAACCACAAAAGATTGCAATAAGACTTACTTTATTCCCAACCAATCTAAGTATGTGAGAGCAATTGTAATGTCAGCTAACCCACAGGGGGGACATTAGCTTCTCCTGGCCAGTGTGAGTCTGTGCATGATCTCTTTGCTCTGCCAGTTATTAAAGGACATGAAGCTGACGGATTTTTAAATTTTATTTTATTATTTAAAAAAAAATGTGTTGTAAGATGTGTGCACTTGCCAGGAAGAGAGAGAAAGAGGAAGTGAGAACTCAACCCCGGGTGGGGATTGGGGGCACACCACAATCCCTTTTTTGCTATTCACCTCTCAGGATTTTGGGCATGCACATGTGTCCAGCATGTTTTTCAAGCTGCCGGGTCTGGGACTTGAACCACCAAGTCAGACATGTGAAATCCAGCCACCTTAACTACCACACCATCTGGCTAGCAGTTGGCTGTTATGTTTTTTTTCCCCTTGAGGGCTTGAGTACTTGCTAGAGAAACAAAGAGATTAAGAAAGAGGGAGAGGTGAAAGCATTTCCCATGGGGGATGGTCACACCACAATTTCTTCTCTTTTAGACACAGGTGTATATGTGCCTGGTGTGCTTCTCAAGCCACTGGGTCCAGGTCTCAAACCGTGTGGTTGGCCCTGAAGCTGCCTTGCCTTAAATAGCAAGCCAGCAGATTTAAATCAAGATCTCCGGCTTGTTTAAGGAGGGAAAGTGTTATAGCCCAAGGAGGAAAAACAAGTACCTTCTCTGATGACAGTCTCTGGGAGCCTCAGGGACTGACACTTTTAGTTCAGAAGGACCCAGCACTCTGGACACAATGAGAGCAGGAGATGGAGCCAAAGAATCAAACCAATTTAACAAAACCAGGAAATGAATATTGATAGGACTTACTCTCTTTGTAAGAGGAAATGCAGGATGGTGAGAGATAGTATGTTACCACAGAGAACTAGTAGCAGCAGGACACCTGAGTCTTAGTTCTGAGTCTTTCCCTGAGGAGCTGGGTGAGTTTGGGCAAATTACATCACCATTTGAGGCTTCCGTTTTCCATACATAAAAAAGTAGATTGAATTTCATGATCTACTATCTTTCTTTTCTTTTAATTTGCTATAGTGTGCTTGTGCTCACCACAGAGAAACAGAGAGAAAGAGAAGGAGAGAGGGGAAGTGAGAAAGCACCCTATGGGGGTGATAAGCATGCCACAATCCTTTCTCCTCCATTCTCTTCTTGGGATTTTGAGGACACACCCACACGTGCCCGGCATGTTTTTCAACTCACTTGATTCAAAACTCAAACCACACAATTCGCCATGTGGGATCCAGCTGCCTTAACTACCATGCCATGCCACCTGGCTGGCCCTCTATCATCTTTCATTTAGGGATATTCTACCAGTGGTCCCTAATATGCAAGTAGATCCAATAATTCAGGACTAAGGCAGATCTAAAATCTGCCTTAGTGAGGGAAATACTTCTCCCTCAAATATTAATAGACAAAATTACTTTATCTATGATTTTACTGGTTTGACTGAATCGTTAATAAAATTTTGGAAGACTGAAAATTTTACAAACATTTTCTTAATTTGGTCTCAAAATATACTTAAATAAATAAATATTATTGAGCTGGAGAAATAAACAGAGAACTGGCAAAAAGGTACCTTGTATAAACAAGACTGGACTGAAGTCCAACAAAACTTCTCTGAAAGGAAGATAGAAGGATTAGTGGAAACAAAATAAAGATGATTTATTTATTTAACAAACCGGATGCTTCCCAAATTCAAGACATCATGTTGATTAGCTAACAGATAATATTCGATTACAGTTATTGTCTTTAAGAACTTTTAAGTTCAGAGGAGATATAAAAATACACGTATGGGCCAGCTCCATACCTAGTGGTTAAAGGAGCTGGATTCTACATGACCGATGGGGGTTTACATCCTAGCCCTGGGGCTTGAAAAGCATGCTGGGCATGTGTGTGTGTGTTTGTCCCTGTGTGTGAGTCCCAAATCACAATAGGATGAAGAAATGAAGAAAGGATTGCAGAGTGACTATAACCCAGGAAGGGAGGTGCCTTCTCTTTCTCTCTCTTTCTCTGGCAAGTACGTGCACTTTCTGGCAATTAAAAATAAACTAAAATATACATAAATACAATCACATAGGGTAGAAAAATTAAGTTTCATTAAAGACAGAGGTAAAGATTAAAGCGCTATTATGATTGCAATAATGAAGGCACCATGCCTTCTGATGATCAGAAAACAGCATTTCAAACGGGGTTTCTAGAACCTGTTCTGACTCTCCTACTAAATTCTTATGAGGAACAAATTAAATGAGGCCACTTTTAAATTAGTACTTCCCTCCTCCCTAACAGCACGACTATGTCTTCTGCATTTTTATCTTTCTAACCCTTCCCTTGAAATGTTGCATACACCAGATATTTAACAGATTATGTCCAGTTGTGTTGCCCTTTAAATAAACCACACGAGGCATCTCCATGGCCTTTTCATGAGTGTGAGTTTGACTGCCCCAGTGGCTATTTACCCCTTTGGGCTTTCAGACCAGATCAAGGTGAGCTTATCTGATAAAGTACAGTGAAGTCTTCCTCAGCTGTAACCATTGATGCTTTTATTATATCATACCATTTTCCCGTGGTCACCATTCATCAATACACACCCACAATGTCATTTGCCATATAAAAGGATTTGCCATTCAAAAGCCTAGGGTCTGTTCTGTGTTAGCTAACAACAACCCGCCATGGGACGGCTTAGAACACTGCTCAGCAGGAAATCATGTTGTAAACGATTTGTTTTATTTCAGTCTTGTCATCCAGGGCAACTCTGCATTGCTTTATCTGGGCTGTGGAAATAGCTTTGAGTGCGAATGGTCAAAATCAAGCCGTATTCTCTCACTTCACTGCATTTGGCACATTTTCTCTCTGGACAAATCCAGTGGACATTTTGCAGACCTGCTAATCTCAGGAACACAGAAGTTTTGAGAAGTTTGCTCTTCGTGTTTTGGGTAAGTGGCAAGGAGAGGAAGTGCTCACTACTGTTTGGGTTGTGTTTTCTAGCTTGGCAAAGAATTATAACTTCATGGGATTGATTAATGACTCACAGGAGGCGCAGTCCAGTGGCTTATGCCACATGAGGCTAGTGCCTATTTTGCTTTTCAATCTTTCAGGATCTTTAGTCACTGTAAAGGGTCTACTTTTCCGGTTTACTTTTGGAAGTAGATTATACCAAGAAATGTGTGCTTTGAACAGAACTCATGTACTATCCCTGTAGCCCTCTGGGCAATATCACTGCCAGAAGAATAAGTCTATTTTGATAGAGGTACTCGGGCTTGAGCATTTAAATTCTTGAAGTGGTTTTCTGGAAATTTCTCATTCAATTCAATGATATTTGCTTCTAGAATATTTCATGAAGGAAATGTAGACTGTCAGACTGATTTACTGGAGGAACCAGCACCTTAGAAAGATGATAATACTTGGGTGGTGAGTGACCAGAGGTTTGGTGTAACTCACTCAGCCTTGGCATACTCTGTCATGTCGGGTGGGATTCTATACAGTCTGTCCTGGGTCCCTTCTTAGCTAAGGTGCAAGTCTTTTTGTTGGTTGTGCTTCAATATCTTAGTTGTCACTGTTATTGAGTATCTCACTCATTAATGTTTAGATTTATGCAAAAAAAAAGAATATATTCTAGGTGAAGAAGCTACTGATGTGAGGCAAATCAAGTACCTGCCTTCACAAAGCTTGCTGTCTAGAAGTAGAGAAAATAAACCATGAATAATTAAGTCTTCAGTATTTTATTAGGTTACTGTGAGTGCTGTGGAAACAAATGAAGCAGCTGAAGTAGTACAGAGTGACAAGGGTTACTATCTTAAGTCAAATAGTCAGGAAAGGTCATTTGGAGGAAGTAACATGGCAGTAGAGCCTGAATTGAGAGAGGAAGGAAGCAATGCAGATGGATACCTAGGAGAACTGCATTCCAGACAGACAGACACAGCTAGTACAAAGGCAATATGGTATTGTGGTTAAGAAACTGGTCCCTGGATTTCAGTTGACTGGGTTCAAATCCTGGCTCTGCTACTCTTACCTTTGTATGAAATAATAATGACAATATAGTTGGCATCACTAAATGCTTCTCATGTGCCAGTTAAAATGCTAAGCCTTTTATATAGGCTCTCTCATTTGTCAAGTCAACCCTACCAAAAAAACAGTGCAATTATAAATCCCATTTTAAAAGGAAATGAGACTAGGGAACCAGCAGTTAGCGTAATGGCTGTGTCGCTGGGCTCCCACGTAGGCGACCGCAGTTCGTGTCCCGGACCCGGTGGCTTAAAAAAACTCACGCCGGGCGCGTGTGCGTGTGTGCCCAAGATCCCGAGAGGAGAATGGAGGAGAAGGGATTGCGGCGTGACCATACCCCCTGGGGGGGGATTTCTCGCTTTCTGTCTCTATGTCTCTCTCTGTCTGTCTGGCGAGCGCACGCGCCCTACAGCGAAAATCTCTCCAAAAAAAAAAAAAAAAAGGAAATGAGACTAAAGGAAGTTAATGAAGAGTAGCACCAGGATTCAATTCCTACATTTGGAATCAAGAGCCAGTAATTTTAACACAAAATAACATGTGAGATGCATGTAGCTAGATGTAGGAAAATTGGGACATTGGACCTTTGCAATTCCTCTCTTCTGACAATAACAGACTTCCCTCCAATCCTGCCTAGGGCCTTCTCAATTGGTTTGCGAGGGATGTAGACACATGCATCATCCCCTCTTCTTCTGGACCTTTCTCTACAAAAATCATTCCTGGTTCTCAACCCTTGGAGAACAGCCATCTTGGTCTACATAAACTGTCAAGCTAAGATCAGCAAAAGTGCTACTAGGAATGGTGACTTAGTAGAAATAGCAGGAAAGATTACGTCTTGGCTCTGTAAGTAAACAGCTGTGTGACCTGGGCCAAGTTGTTGAAGTGTTGTGCCTCAGATTCCTTCTACATAAAATGGATTGATAATATTTCTACTGCCTCCCTCACCTAATGCTATTTCTCCTGTGCAAATTGAATGAGGTCATATGCAAAACCATAAACCATGAGCACAGCATATTGTTCTAACTATGCATATGTGTCCTGTGATATTTAATTTCTCAATTATTAGGAAAATTACTGTGACAAACTTCTGACCCTGTATTATATTTCCATCTCTGATGTCATGCTCTCCTATTCCTTCCAATTCTTCACATTTTATTTTTCAGGGCAATACAAATGTTGCTTGGACTTTTACCAACAGTTTACTCTAAAACCATTGCTTCTCTAGGAACTAGATAAATGAGGGCAGTGCGTACCTTTCGGAGCTGAGCAATTCAACTCTATAATTTCTACCATATGTATTTATGTTGTTGTACAGAAAAATCTCAATGAACCAGAATGTTAGGAGCTATGATAGGTTTCAAGGAACTAATACTTAGTTCACTAAAAAGGAAACATAAACCATAAACTCCTTTCTCTTTTCATACCATAAGGAACACTTCTGAAACCTGTCAGTTACTCCTCTGACTTAAGAAGCAGAGCCCAGTGAGAGAAGCCAAGCCTGTGTGTGTGGTTGGGACTGTTCGATGAGAACATAATCATCATTCTTAGTTGCTCTACTCAGTACACAGCACTATATATACAGCCACAGGCAACACAAAAAGTTGAGTTAAAGGTGAAATGACTTTAGGACAGCACATGGAACAGTTAAGATGAATAACAGGTTAAAAGGATGTTAACAGTTATAGAGGTGATGGGCTCAATGCAAGTACACTAGAGAGGGCTTCAGGCTTGGTTACTTAGTGGCTCTGTGGTCCTAGATAAATTACTTAACTTCTCTAAGTCCCTAATTTCCTTACCAGTAAAGGAGAATACTAGCAGATGGCATAATAGTTACATCACTGGACTCCCACATAGCCAACCCCGGTTCAGGTCATGGACTTGGCGGCTTAAAACACATGCCAGGTACATATGCGTGCATGGCCAAGATCCTGAGAGAAGAATGGAGGAGAAGGGATCGTGGGTGGCCATACCCCCTAAAGAGTGATTTCTAGCTTTCTGTCTCTCTGTCTCTCCAGTGAGCGCATGCACCCTGTAGCAAAAATCTCTCTCTGAAACAAAGAAAATACTAATAATGCTATGTACTTCCTAGAGTTATTTAAGTAAAAAACATGTGTGATACATAGTAAGTGCCTTATAAAGGCTGGAATTTCTGCTGTTGTTGATTGTGATGAGTATTTACTACATCTTCAACTTATTAATCCATAACATCTTTATGAAGAATGTACTATTATTTCTCCTATTTTGCAGAGAAAATGGAAGGATAGACAGAAGGAGTAACTTGTTTGAGGCCACTCAGCTGATACCAGTGGAGCTGAGTAGCTATCCTGCATCTGCTTCACTCCAAATGCATGGTTCCAACCACCCTCTTAAACTACCCCGGTCACATATTTCTTGATCACAGTCCTTCTATCACTTACCTTACTGCTCATCATTTACCTTTCTTTTTGGGGTGAGAACAAACAATAACGTTTATGGGACAGGATGGTATCAAACAATCAAAATCACAGCTCTGATGGCTTAATTCCATTTAATATTTAATTGAAGTGTTTGATCATAGTTGGTAAACAAGGCCTATTAAATAAATTTCATATTGAAAGGACTTTGAATAAATTACATTAAACTTGACGTTTCTCTTGTATTAAACCAATTAAAGTCATCATGAGATTTATTTTAAAGGGTTTTCTTCTGTCTGGCTTTGGAATATTTGGCAATTTTTTTTTTTAAGTTAAGGTACTGTCTTTTTTTTTTTTTTTTAATTTTTTTGTGTCCACGGGTCAATTGCACTCTTTTTTTGAGTTAAAGTACTGTGTTTTTTTTTTTTTTTTAGATTTTTTTGTGTCACAGGGTACATGCACTCATTAGAGAGAGACAGGGAGGGGGAAAATGAGAAATCACCCCTCCGGGGAAGATGGCCACATTGCAATCTCTTCTCATCCATTCTCCTCTTGAGATTTAGGGCTCGCACATACACATACCTGGCATGCTTTTCAGGCCACTGGGTATCAAACCATAGAATTGGTCATGTGGGATCCAGCACCTTGACCACCCATGCCACCTGCTGGCTGAAGGTGCTATCTTCTTAGAAAGTGTGATTCCAGAGATCTAGGGTGAACTCTAAATAGTGCTCAGAATAGCCCATTCCAACTTCGTATCATATCAACATTATTGGGTAGGGGTGATGGATTGCTTGACATGTGGCCCGTGAAGATGGGAGGACAAAACAGAGAAAGGTGTACACAATCAAGTCAGCCTTTTCCAGTTACAATAGTGGGTCATAGCTGCATTTTAAAGAGAAAGGAGAAATTACTTTTCCATCCAAAAGTTAAAACTATGACTCATGCTGGAGTTGGTCCAGAATGTTGCTCAAATGGTCCAGATTGACAGTGAAAGCCAGAAGATTTTGAGAAGACAAGCTGAAGAGCTGAAATGCAAGGACAGACATATAGGAAGCTCAGGTTTATTGGAAAATGTGAATGAATTAGAGAAATAGAATAAGAAAAGCAGAGTGTACAACTTTTAAGCAACAAACCAACCTAAGAAATGCCTCGAAAATGACTTTCCTGATCTTAGATAATCCAAGGAAATTCAAATCTCCTACCTAGCAATTAATGAGACATCCAAAGAAGACCAATCCCTCCTTGTAAACAAAGTGGAAATTTCCTTCTTTCCAAAAGGGCCCCAGTCCCAGCCATAGAGGAAGCAAAGACACGAAAACACATTTCTGCCTGAGATGACCTCCTATTTTAAGAAAAAACAACAGCCCCAAAAGAAGGAAAGGAAAAACAAAGTTCCACCCAGAAGGAAATTGTATGTAAACAGCCAAAAGGAGACCAAGACAGAGAATTGGAATACTGAAATATGGCGATGAGTGAAAGGCATCATTAGTCTCCGACAATGTCTGAATCTGAACTTTGTGACAACTGCTTTGTGATTGACAAAGAGAGGTTGGGGGTGGGAGGAACCAGACAACAGCAAGCTGGTTGAAAAGTCCGCTCTGCAGCATAGTAACTTTGATCTGTGAAGTCTGTCTATTTTTTCAGGACTCTGTTAGTGTGTAACTCAGCGAAGATCAGCAACCACAAAACGCTGGCTATAATTTTCTGCAATTTGTCACATGCCCTCTTCAAGCCCTGGTGAGATGGTTTTCTTTTGTTTTTGTGCTGGTGGCAAGGTAGTTCAGGCAAGAGAGGAGCAAACTGAAATCTTCCTTCAATTCTTCTAAGACTGGGAGGCTATATTAACCCACGTATGTATTTTTTTTTTGTATATGTATTTTGTTTGGTTAACATGGCATTATTCACCCCACCTTGACACTACCACCCTTTGGATCTAATGCTTAAATATCAAGAGATTCCAAGTAAAAATTCGATTTTTATTTACTCTTGAAAAATGCGATGATGGGGTCTTAGAGTCCTGTGGAGCAATGCCTCTAAAGCTGACTACCAGTTGCCCTGTTTAAGTGGGGCATGTACTTGATATTCTGCCAGTTCCCATCCTGCTGGTTCCACTTGCTTCTGCCATTTGTTGGTCTACCCTTGGGAATTCGTGTTGGGTTCTAAACAGATCATATACATCTTTAGGGATACCCCTTGTTTAATCCAGAATTACAATGGTCTCTTGAAAAGACTTCAAAGACTGTGTCTAGGCTTGGCATGAGAGTTATGATGGGGTGCCAGTGTCCTCATCAAGCACAGAGGAAAGGTGGATGGGAGCACATCTGTCCTGTATCTGCCCTAAATGATTAGGTAGATTTCTGCCTTCATCCTGTCTTTTAGACTTGCCTTAAATGGAATTCAGCCTGCTTCTTAGTGCACATTCTTCCAAATATTTCCCAAATCTAATAGTGTTCATTTCATCACAAAACTTCTAAATAAGACCTCCATGTGTAGTCTCATCATCTCACTGGAAATCGTATTACGCTCACCTTCTTCATGAGCCATCAACCATAAGCAGCTCCTGAAAGAGTTCAAGCAGAACATCAAATATGTGAAAAGGAACAGAGTGATAGCATATGCTATAAAGTGGCATGAGAAGCAAGAGTCATGTCTGTGGCATCTATTTACCTATCTACTTTTCTATGTATTTGTCCACCTACCCACCCATCCATCCATCCATTCATCTATTTGCTTATCTATGTATCTATCACCACCCACTCATCCATCCTTTTGCTTATCTATCAATCACCCACCCACCCACCTATCCATCCACCAATTCTTTTAGGCATTTTCTAGTACTCCTAGCTACCTCCCATAAGAATCAGGCCTCCAGATATTTTCTCCTCTTCACTAAGTGGCTTTCACAAACTTATCATAGTTCTTTACCTACTGCCCCTTGGCCAGCTCCTACAATTCAGCAGAGGCCGGTATGTAACCAACCCTTTCACACAAAATGGCCTGCCAGAATCCCAGGGGTGGGAACCTCAGTGAGCTGCTTTTCAAAAGTCTCTGACCCTTAAATGAAACCTCTTTAGTGCTTTCTGGGATTCTGTTGTTGGAGTCATAAGGACCCTTCAGAAAAATAGAGGGAGCCAGCTGGTCCCTGCCATCATTGAAACCCAAAGGGAGGAGCTCCACGGGTGAGAAACTGCTCCCTAGATGTCTGGAAGTTGCTTGTATTTCAAAAGAATTCAGCTTACCACCACTGTGGCTTTTAGCCTCTCTAATAAAGCAGTTTTTAAAAAGCTAAAAACGTAATCTGCCTTTTAAATCTGCTCTTCC
>NW_006160056.1:2794594-2827952 GCF_000334495.1 Tupaia belangeri chinensis
GTCTAAATGGGGTGGCAGCAAAATGCCTGGCCGGCATTAGAGTTCTCTGAAGTCAATCAGCTGAAATGGGGTTGCTTGGGGGTTTGAAATATATTTGAAAACACTCCAGGGGTGGTGCAAAATAACTGAACAAAGGCAAATTACATGAAAGGAAGAAGCAGGTGGAGGTTTATAAGGCCGAAGAATCACTTGTATATTTTGGAAACATCAGAAACTGAGACAGGGATGCTGACCTTAGAAGTTCATGTATCTGGTCTTAAAAATATGTTTCATTTGGCATTAGAAAAAGATTATGCTAATGAACATAGCTTCAAATACACAAGAAAAACACAAAGATATATATTGTAGAACCTTAAAAAATATACAAATAGTGGAGGCCAGCAGGTGGCGTGGTTGTTGAGGGGCTGCTTACATGATTGACCACGGTTCAAATCCTGGACCGGCTTAACTTTCTCACTTCCTCTCTCTCTCTGGTGAGCACACATGCCCTATAGGAAATTAAATAATAATAATTACAATTCAATAAACAATTTAAGAATATATGTACAAATACCCAAAGAGGAACTGAGGCTAGAGTATGTCACAGACAAGGATGGTAATTGTTGCAGTTTTCTCAGCAGCTTTGAGAAGGGCAGCATCGCTACTTTTCTTTATCCTACAGAAAGGGTGAGCGAGTTCCCTGAGAGTTGATTTTTTTGATAAGGCATTCTCTAGCTTCTCATTGTATCCCAAGTTGGTGGCAGGGTGGACTTCAAGATAAAAATTATCATAAGAAGGCTAGCCTGTAGCCTAGTGATTAAGAGAATAGAATCGCATATGGCTGAACATGGCTTGAATTTCAGCCCCAGTGGCTTGAAAAGCATGTTGTGCATGCTTGCCAAAATCCCAACAGGTTGAAGAAATGGTGGGAAAGGGATTACAACGTGACCACGTCCCACGGGGGAAACTTTCTCCTGCTTTCTCTTTCCATCAGTTTCTCTCTGTTGCATATGCTGCCTTCTGGAATTTAAAAGAAATTACCATAAAAAAAAATCTACTACAGATCGTTAAAAAATAATAAAAAAATAAAGAAAGAAAGACAGGATTAGACTGTGGCATGCAGTGCATTTTATTCTTAATAGTTTCCTGAAAGGTAATATATCTGTGAACAAAAGTCATTTAGAATAAGGATGACCTGTAGAGATGCTGAGTCTAAATGGGGTTGCAGCAAAATGCCTGGCCGGCATTAGAGTTCTCTGAAGTCAATCAGCTGAAATGGGGTTGCTTGGGGGTTTGAAATATATTTGAAAACACTCCAGGGGTGGTGCAAAATAACTGAACAAAGGCAAATTACATGAAAGGAAGAAGCAGGTGGAGGTTTATAAGGCCGAAGAATCACTTGTATATTTTGGAAACATCAGAAACTGAGACAGGGATGCTGACCTTAGAAGTTCATGTATCTGGTCTTAAAAATATGTTTCATTTGGCATTAGAAAAAGATTATGCTAATGAACATAGCTTCAAATACACAAGAAAAACACAAAGATATATATTGTAGAACCTTAAAAAATATACAAATAGTGGAGGCCAGCAGGTGGCGTGGTTGTTGAGGGGCTGCTTACATGATTGACCACGGTTCAAATCCTGGACCGGCTTAACTTTCTCACTTCCTCTCTCTCTCTGGTGAGCACACATGCCCTATAGGAAATTAAATAATAATAATTACAATTCAATAAACAATTTAAGAATATATGTACAAATACCCAAAGAGGAACTGAGGCTAGAGTATGTCACAGACAAGGATGGTAATTGTTGCAGTTTTCTCAGCAGCTTTGAGAAGGGCAGCATCGCTACTTTTCTTTATCCTACAGAAAGGGTGAGCGAGTTCCCTGAGAGTTGATTTTTTTGATAAGGCATTCTCTAGCTTCTCATTGTATCCCAAGTTGGTGGCAGGGTGGACTTCAAGATAAAAATTATCATAAGAAGGCTAGCCTGTAGCCTAGTGATTAAGAGAATAGAATCGCATATGGCTGAACATGGCTTGAATTTCAGCCCCAGTGGCTTGAAAAGCATGTTGTGCATGCTTGCCAAAATCCCAACAGGTTGAAGAAATGGTGGGAAAGGGATTACAACGTGACCACGTCCCACGGGGGAAACTTTCTCCTGCTTTCTCTTTCCATCAGTTTCTCTCTGTTGCATATGCTGCCTTCTGGAATTTAAAAGAAATTACCATAAAAAAAAATCTACTACAGATCGTTAAAAAATAATAAAAAAATAAAGAAAGAAAGACAGGATTAGACTGTGGCATGCAGTGCATTTTATTCTTAATAGTTTCCTGAAAGGTAATATATCTGTGAACAAAAGTCATTTAGAATAAGGATGACCTGTAGAGAAATAAATATAAATTATGGGTTATCCCAACAAAAATAAATGTTATCTCAAGTTTAGGTAACCACCAAGGACCTTTCCTTAAGGCATTAAGAAAAGAACAAGACCAGTTTCCCAGTAAACTTACATGAGTTACCTTAAAATTTTACTTGGGCAAACTAAATTCTGTATTTACAATAGAAGGTCATTTAGTAATGTAAAATATACTACTAGAAGTAAATCTCCATGTAAGATGGTCTTTGACATTGCCTTCCTTATATTGTACTCCGTACGGAATATATAGCGTAGATAAAGTTGCCAGAGGTCCTTGCTCTCTTTGCTGGGTAATGGTATGGAGGTATAAACTTGAAAATTCGCTTCTGCCAGCACACAACTGCCTGTTACCCTTTGAAGGCCAACGTGTGTGCTGAAAGAATTGCCTCAGAACACTTGAGAAGGTGGATGCATATGAGTAAATTGCAAGGGATTGAAGCATTGGTTTGGGTAAGAATGGAAAAATTCAGATACTTAGCCAAGACAGTTCCAAACAACTTTGATCTGGATATCTCAGGAGAATGAGCTTGTGCCATTCCAGCATTTTCTGGTTTTGGCCAAGCAAAGCGTATAGTAAAAAAATAAATATAAAATAAAACCCCAAGTTTTTAATGGTTTTTTAGAACTTCCACTTCTGGCTGCAAATGGGAGACAAAAGGCAAATAGATATTGTTTTAAAAATGCTAAGCCAGGCTTTTTCTAACCTCAAGAAAACATTGGGGTTTGATTAGGTTCAGATTTGGGGCAAGTTTCGATATTGTTTGTTCTAGCAACTTCCTCCCCATCTCTGTGGAAAGTCTGAGTCTGTTGTGGTTCTGGAAACCATGCTCTGAAGGCTCTAGGCTGGCGCACGAATAAACAGGCTCCCATCGGTCATTTGTGCCTCTGCCCATACTTTCTTCAGGGTGTTCTTTGGACCTAGGCTTCCCCTTGCAGCACAAGCCTTTACATGAATGAGGGGAGCCCAGGCCCATGCTGGTCCAACCTGTTACTATAGAGTCTTTTTGTTTACCTTTTGCCTCTGAGCATCCCCCATATGCATCAGCCCCCAGCTCATTCATAGAGACAATTGTTCCACTTCTTCCTTTGACTGAGCTTCATTTCATTACTCTAACCCATATCTTGAATGTGGAGACATTTGTTTGTTGGCTAGAAGGTACATATGTTTTCCAAGAGAGAGAGAGGGGAAGAGGGAGAAAGCAACACCCCAGTGCGACATGGTCATCCCACAGTCCCTTCTCCTCCATTTCTCTACCATATTGGGATTTGGGGCATGCACACACACATGCCTGGTATGTTATTCAAGCCACCAGGACTGGGATTCCAATTGTGGTATGCTCCCTTAACCATTAGGATACAGGTCGGGGCTAGATCTGGGAATATTTCTTTTTTTTCTTCATATTATTATTTTTTAAAACATTCGATTGCTATACAACATTCATCTTGTAAAGAGAATTTACCCAACATGAAATACACTTCCCACCAATCCAGCTGAGAACACTATATACATTAGCATCAACAGGGAATAAACCATTTCTGTGATCTGGGAATATTTATTGCATTTACTCAGAGATTCTTTTGATCGTATCATTCATTCTCTAGAAACCCACTACTATCTGGGATTTGTCTTCCAAGAAGGAAAAATGGTGCTGTCTGCTGTGAAATAAAAGAGAGACAGAGAGAAAAAAATGTCTCATGAGAATTTGATATGCTCTAGGCACTGTGCTAGAAGCTTTATGTAGGATTTCACTTAAATTCCATATCGACATGATAGAATAGTATATAATTGGTGTTATCAAGATCAGAAGATAAAATTCAGGTAAGTCACTTAGCACAGAACATAGCACACAGTACAAACTCAATGAAAGTGAATTGTTATTATTTCTAAATTCCTTCCTAGGAAGAATAAACTTACTAATCTGTGCCATTTAGTTAGTGTCCCCTCCATAGTCCTGCTATTTACAGAGTTTTGTAAATGTTTGTTGAGTGACTAAATGAACTGCTGCCAGAAGTTATCTTACTAGTATTGCTGATTTTTTGGTGAGGAAGTCATACTTTAGCAGATTAATTTATGTCCTTTAAAAAAAGAAAAGAAAAAAGAAACAACAGTCTTGAAAAATCTGACATCAAAATGGTCTAGATAAGGCAATTCTCTTTATTTAATCTTTGTTTCTTTTTCCTAGTTGTTGCCCCTGAATTCTAATGAGCCATACACTTCATATACTTAGATAAAATACGAATGTACTACTTAGACATGAATGTTTGATAAACCCAACCAGAAAATGCAATGTTTTGCAGACACAGAAACTAGCTTGAAATCAAGTCATGGGAATACAAGAGTAAGAGTGTGAGAAAAGGAATTATTGCTTGAAAAAATAAAAAGAGAGAAAGAAATTATAATTGAGAAAGCCAATATAGGCAAACGTTGGAGAGGGCAATGATTTGGAATGCAATTCTTAACCATAAATGGGGTGACATGGAGTAAAGAAAGAGATCAAATCTCTAGCACTTTCACCTCTCTGGGCCTCAGTTTTCTCATCTGTGAAATGAAGTTATGTAAGGTGATCTGTAATACCATTGGGCCCTAACACTACCTTGTGTGATTTTATTTTATTTTAAATTTTATTCATTCATTTTATTTTAATTTGACCAGAGAGTGACAGAGAGAGAGAAAGAGATAGAGACAGAGAGAAAATGAGAAAGCAAGCCATCAAGTCCGGGGCTCAAACCATGGTTGGCCATGTGGGAGTGTCCAGCACCTCAGCCACTACGCCATCTGCTGGTCTCCCTTGTGTGATTTTATTTAACAATAACTCCCATTTACACACCTCTTTCAATATTTCACAATTCTTTCATATTGTCCTATTTGACATAGGGCTACTACCCTAGTAGTTATACGTGTATTATTTGAGAAAGAATGAATACAAAGGCCTAGATTCATATATTACTAGAAAAATGTGATTCACCTAAATCTGTTGAATAGCTAGTCAATTACAAAACAAAACAAAACAAAAAAAACAACTTATCATTTAGCTTCCCAGAATATTAGCATGGGAGGACCTCAGAAACTTATTTAGTCACCTTATTCATCATGAGTGATGAAAGGTGAAAGAATGGGTCCAAGGGCACTTGGTTCTGTGCTGGTGTCTCTGGACTCCCAACTGGTTGCTCCTCACATGACATCGATTTTACCAAATTGATTGCTTGCTTGATTATACTGACAGTCCCAAGTAACCCAGACAATCTCCTGGGTCAACAGAGAGATATAAGTAATGATGAAAAATATTAAAAGTCAGAGAAAGAAGAAATTTTGCTGGAAAAATTTCTGAGAAACTTAAGTGACTTTTGCTTACTGTCATTGATCTTACAAAGATGCTGGCTCCTTTGTCTACAATCAAGGAAAAATCTAGTCTTTATTTATGCTTTCTTCCTTTTCTTTTTCCCAATCTACTCCAGGGGTGTTCAGTGTGTATATTTTTACTTATATTCTCTTGAACATATGTGGCAACTCACTTTGTAAAACAGGTTATGGCATTCTATTCACCTTAGTAAATGAAATATTAAATGTAAAAGTTTGGAAAAAACTAATTTTATACTAGATATGAATTTATCCTCAACAAACACAATACCAGGGATAAGAACTTTCTAATCCTTCATTTATTTTCATGCTAGAAAACTAGTATAGTTTTATGTACTGACATTTAAAGTTTGAATGGTACATTAGTATAATTTTCAAGATTTCACCCTGAACATCTATTTCATATATTTTAGAAAAGACTGCAAAATTACTTCTCTTTCTTGGGTATGATCAATTCTCATTGCAGCATGGTGTTTCTGTTAAAAATCTTTTGTAGAATTCATATGCTAAATATCAAACTAAGTGTCAAACTTTGTAAAAATATAAAGAAATTAGTGCTTTCAATTTTATTAGCATACAGAAGCAGGAATCCTGTGGCACGGATTTTAATACTAAAGATTTTGTAGTGGTGTTAATGCAAGAGACATTTATCAACTCTCTAGAATGTACAAATCACCTGGCTGGCTGCTGAATGAAGTTATGTAAGGTGATCTGTAATACCATTGGGCCCTAACACTACCTTGTGTGATTTTATTTTATTTTAAATTTTATTCATTCATTTTATTTTAATTTGACCAGAGAGTGACAGAGAGAGAGAAAGAGATAGAGACAGAGAGAAAATGAGAAAGCAAGCCATCAAGTCCGGGGCTCAAACCATGGTTGGCCATGTGGGAGTGTCCAGCACCTCAGCCACTACGCCATCTGCTGGTCTCCCTTGTGTGATTTTATTTAACAATAACTCCCATTTACACACCTCTTTCAATATTTCACAATTCTTTCATATTGTCCTATTTGACATAGGGCTACTACCCTAGTAGTTATACGTGTATTATTTGAGAAAGAATGAATACAAAGGCCTAGATTCATATATTACTAGAAAAATGTGATTCACCTAAATCTGTTGAATAGCTAGTCAATTACAAAACAAAACAAAACAAAAAAAACAACTTATCATTTAGCTTCCCAGAATATTAGCATGGGAGGACCTCAGAAACTTATTTAGTCACCTTATTCATCATGAGTGATGAAAGGTGAAAGAATGGGTCCAAGGGCACTTGGTTCTGTGCTGGTGTCTCTGGACTCCCAACTGGTTGCTCCTCACATGACATCGATTTTACCAAATTGATTGCTTGCTTGATTATACTGACAGTCCCAAGTAACCCAGACAATCTCCTGGGTCAACAGAGAGATATAAGTAATGATGAAAAATATTAAAAGTCAGAGAAAGAAGAAATTTTGCTGGAAAAATTTCTGAGAAACTTAAGTGACTTTTGCTTACTGTCATTGATCTTACAAAGATGCTGGCTCCTTTGTCTACAATCAAGGAAAAATCTAGTCTTTATTTATGCTTTCTTCCTTTTCTTTTTCCCAATCTACTCCAGGGGTGTTCAGTGTGTATATTTTTACTTATATTCTCTTGAACATATGTGGCAACTCACTTTGTAAAACAGGTTATGGCATTCTATTCACCTTAGTAAATGAAATATTAAATGTAAAAGTTTGGAAAAAACTAATTTTATACTAGATATGAATTTATCCTCAACAAACACAATACCAGGGATAAGAACTTTCTAATCCTTCATTTATTTTCATGCTAGAAAACTAGTATAGTTTTATGTACTGACATTTAAAGTTTGAATGGTACATTAGTATAATTTTCAAGATTTCACCCTGAACATCTATTTCATATATTTTAGAAAAGACTGCAAAATTACTTCTCTTTCTTGGGTATGATCAATTCTCATTGCAGCATGGTGTTTCTGTTAAAAATCTTTTGTAGAATTCATATGCTAAATATCAAACTAAGTGTCAAACTTTGTAAAAATATAAAGAAATTAGTGCTTTCAATTTTATTAGCATACAGAAGCAGGAATCCTGTGGCACGGATTTTAATACTAAAGATTTTGTAGTGGTGTTAATGCAAGAGACATTTATCAACTCTCTAGAATGTACAAATCACCTGGCTGGCTGCTGTGAAAGATTCCTTGCACTCAGAAGCTTATTATAATATAGCAGCTCAAGGGTCATCAACATTTTCTGTAAGGGGGCAGATGATAAATATTTTTGGTTTTGCAAGCCATATAATCTCTGTCCTCAATTCTGCTATGGTAGAATGAAAGAAACCATAGACAATATGTAAAAGAATAAGAGTGGCCATATTCTATTAGAACTTCCTGAATTAGAATTTCATGTAGTTTTTATGTGTCACAGCTATTAATTTTGTCATTTTTTTTTAGAATCATCTCAAAGTGTAAAAAAAAAAATCAAACTATTCTTAGTTTATGGTTTAGAATCATCTCAAAGTGTAAAAAAAAAAAAAATCAAACTATTTTTAGTTTATAAGCTACACAAAAACAATTGCTGGGCCAAATTTGACTGTGAATCATAGTTTACTGACCTCTATAGCAAATGTGTATTTGAAATACAATAGACCATATAGAATAACATATGATGGAGTATGCCAAGGGGATAGAAAATAGATGACATTAATTAGGAAGGGCTATGATAGTAGTATCTTATTGAAATAATCCTTTTGTTTTTCTTTTCTTTTTTTTTTTTTTTTTGAGAGTTTTTTTCTATAAGGCGCTTGAAATCACAGAAGAGACAGAGACAGAAAGTGAGAATCATCCTCCAGGGGGAATGGCCACAGCGCAGTCCCTTCTACATTCTCCTCTCAGGATTTTGGGCATGCACACACACACATGCCCAGCATGAGTTTTAAGCCATCAGGCCCGGGACTCGAACCACAGTCGACTATGTGGGGGTGCAGCAATATAAACATGCCATCTGCTGGTCCCTCATTTCTTTTTTTAAAGTAAGATTTATATAACATACAATTGAACACTTGAAAATGAGCTCAAGTGGCATTTTCTACCTTCACAATGTTGTGCAACTGCCACCTTTATCGAGTTCCAAAACCTTTCATCACCCCAAAAATGTTTAGGAGTTGCTCCTAATTTTCCTCTCTCATCCATCCCTGGCAACTACCAATCTGCTTTCTCACTCTTTAAGTTGACCTATTCTGGATATTTCATACAAATGAAATCCAATGATGTGTAATCTTTTATGAAGCTTCTTTCACTTAATACAGTGTTTTCTAGGCTCAGTGATATTGTAGCATGTATCTGTACTTCATTTGTTCTATTTTTTTTTTTTGCTAAATTATATTCCAGTGTACGTATACACCACAATTTGTTCATTCATGAGTGAACAGATATTTGGCTTTGAGAATAGTGTTCTTATGAACATGCATGTATATGTATGCACCTGTCTTCAATTCTTTAGGATGTATATCTAGGAGTGGAATTGCGGGGCTACATGACAATTCTATGTTTAACTTTTTGAGGAAATCACCAAAATACATTCCACAGTAGCTGAACTATTTTATTGGGTTGTCAGGAAGGTCATGACACATTTTTGCATAGAAAGACATAGAAAAATACATCATGACTTTCCCAACAACCTAATACATTACTTCCCAGTGTTTTCCCAGAAGTTTTCCAATTTCTCCACATTTATATCCACTTGATATTTTCAGGGTTCTTTTAAGTTATTATCATAGCTATCTTAATGAGTATGAAATAATATCTCATTGTAGTTTGATTTGCATTTCCCTAATAACTAATAATGTTGAGCATCTTTTCACATGCTAGCTGGTTATTTATATATCTTCTTTGGAGAAATGTCTATTTAATCCTTTGTATTTTTTTATATTGGGTTTTGTTGTTTGAGTTGTAAGTTCTTTATGCATTCTGGATACTAGGCCCTTCTTATCAGGTATATAGCTTTCAAATATTTTCTCTCATTGTATAGATTGTCTTTTCATTTTCTTGATAGTGTCCTTTGACATATAAAGACTTTTGAAAATTTTGATCAAGTCAATTTTTCATTTCTTTTAAACTCAGGTACATACTACTCTTCAAAACTCTATTTACTAAGTCATATTAACCAATAGCATGAGTACCAGCAGGTGGTGTAGTGTTTATATCGCTGTACTCCTACATGGCCAGCCACATCTTGGTTTGAGTCCAAGGTCCAATGGCTTGAAACTCATGCCGGGCGTGTGTGGGTGTGGGTGCCCAAATCCCAGGAGAAGAATGGAGGACAAGGGATTGTGGCATGGCCATCTCCCTGAGGGTTGGGGGTGTGATTTCTCACTTTCCCTCTCACTAGGTCTCTCTCTCTCTCTCTGGCAAATGCATGCACTCTAAAAAAAATAGCATGAACACCAGATTATTAAATGTTATGTTTTATCTGAATAGTATCTAGAGAATAATGGAATCATAGTAGCTAATATTTATTATTTACTATATGCTTGGTCTGTGCTAAATACTTGCTATGCATTATCTTATTTAATTCTCATAGCACTAACCAATTGTTAGACACAAAGATATTCAATGTCTTTATAAGGTCATATAGCTATTTCATGGAAAGGGCAGTATCAAACCCAGAAAATCTGACACTATTGCTTCATAATCTCTTTAGATTCTGGTTTGAATGTTTAAATTTGGATACTCTATCTTGTGGCAGATTATTAAAAAGAGGGTAATTGTTATCCTATACTTGACTGAAATATAGGGGAATAGGAACTGGCTAGATTTTGAGAAGGGGATACATATGGGCTTTCAATTTTTTATTTTAATTTTTTTTTGTTGTTTACTGTAGAGCCTGTGCACTTGCTGAAGACAGAGATAGAGAGAGAGGGAAAGTGAGAAATCACCCCTCACATGGGGATGGCCATGCTCCAATCTCTTTTCCATTATTCTCTCAGGGTTTTGGGCATGTGTGCACACAGCATGTTTTGCAAGCCACTGGGTCCAGGACTCAAACCACGGAGTAGGTCATGTGGGATATAGCTGCCTTAACCTCCATGCCACCTGCTAGACCCAATATTTCAATTTTGCTACAGAACTACTTTCCAAAAAGTTAGATTTGTTTCTGAGACCCAATATGAATTGCAGCCCAGGTCTTTACACTGCTTCCCACAGTCCAAACTATTGAGTATATTCACTATCTACCCTGATCTCCATGGATTTTAATTTCCTTTTCTCTCGATTATGGTAGTCAAGTTAGATTCGACTAACTTCTGTGGTCTCATGGGTTTGTTTTCTTTGTCTTCTCTGGAAACAATTGTCTCTCCCATTTTTCTACCAATTCCTCAATGCCTAATGGAAACGCCAATCTTTTTATTTTTTCATTTAATCATTATACATATTTACATCTTATGATACGGGTTCTCAAAGCGTAAATGCATTGCATGTCAAACAAGTTAAACATATTAACATACATAATAACTTTCCATTCTTGTGCCTGTTAATTTCTTTTTCCTGAGTCCTCCCTTCTACCCCTCACTGTCCATCCCCTCCTATACAGTCTCTAGTAGCTACACTTAAAGCCTCTGCTATATCTTCTAATCTTTCAGTCTGGAAAGTGCGGACATTTGGTACATATTAGCCAGGGACACACAAAGTCTAACTTTCATAGTCTGTCTTCCTTCACTTAGCATTAAATCATCTATATTTATCCATTTGTATCGAACGACAAAATCTCATTACTTTTTCATGGCTGAGTAGTATTCCATAGTGTGCCACATTGTTTCAATCCAGTTACCCTGCCTTGGACACTTAGGTTGATTCCATATCTTAGCAATTGAGAGTAATATTTAATAAACATGGATGTGCAAGTCTTTCCAATGGAGTGTTTTTGTATCAGTAAGATAATTGCCCAGGAGTAGAATTATAGGTAGGCATTACACCATGGATGCAAGGGTGATTAAACATATGCAAAACAATAAATGTATTACATCCCATCAACAGAAGGAAATACAAAGTCATATGATCATGTCAATTGATGCAGAAAAAGCATTTGATAAAATACAACATTCCTTCATGATTAAGACTCTCAGCAAAATTGGTATAGAAGGGACATTTCTCAACACAATAAAATCTATATGTAATAAACCCATAGCTAACATCATACTGAATGGGGATTTCACTAAAAACTGGAAGAAGACAAGGCGGTGCACTTTTCCCACTCCTTTTTGACATAGTGCTGGAAGTCCTACCCAATGCAATCAGATAAGACAGTAAAATAAAAGGCATTCATATAGGAAGAGAAGCCATAAATTGTTCCTGTTCATAGATAACATAATTATGTGCATAGGAAATCCAAAGTAGTCCACAAACAAAACAAAACAAAACAAAAAACAAAACCTCCTAGAAGTGATAAACAAATTCAGCGAAATGGCAGCAAACAAAATCAAGACATAAAAATCTATAGCACTTTCATATATCAACAATCAACACACTGAGGAAAATTAAAGAAAACAATCCCATTTATAATAGCCATCCAAACAAACAAACAAATAAACATACCTAGGAAGAAATCTAATCAAACAGCTGAAAGATCTTTACAAGGAAAAGCATGAAAAGCTGAAAAAATAAATTGAGCATGATACACAAAAGTGGAAAGACATCCCATATTCTTAGATTGGAAGAATTAATCAAAATGTCTGAGGTCAGCAGGTAGTGTGGTGGTTAGGACACTGGACTCTCACATGGTCAATCATGGTTCAAGTCCTGGATCTGACAGTTTGCTTTTTTCACTCCCCCCCTCCTCTCTCTCTGTCTCTTTCTGGTGTGTACACACACCCTATAGAAATTGAAAAATAATAATAAAAAATAACTATTTTTAAAATGTCAACTTGGGGCCAGCAGGTGGCATACTGATTGAGGCTCTGGACTCCCACATGGTCCACCATGGTTCAAGTCCTGGATCTAGCAGCCTGAAAATCAGGCCGGGTACATATGAGCTGAGGCCTAAAATCCTGACAGGGGAATGGAGGAGAAAGGATTGTGGCATGGCCATCTCCCCTGGTGGGGGCAGGGAGGAAAGGGGGGGTAGTTCTCACTTTCTGTCTCTATGTCTCTCTCTGTCTGTCTGGCGAGCGCACGCGCCCTACAGTGAAAATCTCTCTCTCTCTCTCACTCTCTCTCTTTCTCAAAAAAAGTCAATTCTATCTAGATTAATTTATACATCCAAGGAAATATCAATCTTTTCTGATCATTCCAACAAGTATCCTTTTTCCCTCTGAGCCTTCATGGAATGCTCTGTCTTCAAACTCTAATTATTTTACATTTGTATGATCAGGTATGAATTTTCTCTCACACTAGATAAAGGCTCTTTCAAGTCTGGATCATATTTTAACCATTTTTGTGTCCTTTATAACACCTGGCCTAGTATCTTGCTTTTAATGGTTCTCTAGACAAGAAACAACCTTATCAAAAGAGCCAAGCCCTAGTCTAAACACGGATTCAGTTCCCCTTACTAAAAGCTATCATCAGTGTAGTTTGAGAGAAAAATGTTTATCATTGTATAATTGGGTACACTGTGACTATTTTAATAAAGTTTGTACTAAAGTATTAATAAAATGTACTCATTCATTAATGAATTCAACATGGCTGTTTAATATAAAGGAAACTGTAAATTCCTGTTTCAAGGAGCTTATAATTGTGTGTGTGTGTGTGTGTGTGTGTGTGTGTATGTGTGTGTTAAGAGAGGTATAGATGGAAAGAGGAAGCAAGAGGGGAAGAAAGTGAGAAGAAAAGAAAGAGGTATATAATAAAAAAATGTGTATGTGTAATATATTAGTTGTGATGGCTTGAGGGAAAAACAAAGGCAGGGACAGGAGTTAGAGACTAATGCTGGGAAGACAGTCAGACAGGAAAACCCTTTTAGATAAGAAAGTGTTTAGGTCAAGATATAAAGGATTGGAAGATTGTACTATGGATATTTGGAAGAAGAACATTTCAGGTGGGAAAATGAAAGTTCAGGAGCTTGAGGCAGAAATGTGGGAGTACTGGAGTGGTGGGAGAAGAAGTTAGAAAATGCCATGCTGTTAGCATCTTGGGATGAGAACGGAACCATTGGAACTTTTTGAGCAGAAGAGTTACATGACTATCTGAGGTTAAAGAATCATGCAGCCCTTGGTATATAGCTTCTTTATTGACAATATCTTCTCAAGGACAAGGGCGTGTCTTATTTACCCTGCTCTTTCCTGTTACTGGTACAGACTGGCCCCTATTCAGTATTCATTAAATAAGTACATGTTAGATAAATCTACCTGGAATATTATTAGAAGGGTTGTGAAAAGAATTTAAAAATAGAAAAGTTCCCAAAGTTATCATAGCTATAATGACCAATGTTCTTCAGGAAACATTCTGAGGCCTTTTGTATTTATTCGTTTAGTAGAGAATTGTTTTGCTTTGTTTCAGCATTAATTCCCAAACTAAGGCTTTTGCTGTAATAGCCAAGAAAGTCACAGCAGTTCTTCATGAGTATCATCTTGTAAGCATGTAATGCCACACAAATTTCGAAGAATGGGCCAAGGGGAAGATACAGGATTCTGCCTTGGCCCTGTAACTCATTAGCTGCATGGCCATTTTTAACAAAATAATCATGCATCCATTTCTTTGTGGAGTAAATATTGCATTGCACATCTGCTGTCTCTGAAATCAAGACTGTTACAGGTTGACAAAGAAAGATAACATAAATAAAGATTGATCACACAGTGCTGTGAAAGTCTATATAAAAATCTTTGATATTAACCTTACCTTTTTGAGTTCACCAGGGATCTAAAAGATAAGAAAATTTAAGGCAGGGGCTAAGTGCAAAGCTTCAGCATGTAGAAGAATGCGTTGGCTTCAGGGAATAACAAGGAATGTGGACAGGGTTGGATTGGAAATTTAAGGACGTGTTCTTTTTGTCTGCCAGCATCTCTTTATTGTGAAAACCACTCCTCAACCACTCCATGTGGTCTTTATAGTTTGCCACTGTGCCGGCTTGCTGGTCATAAGATTGGATAGGTCATGTAGAATGAGCATTCATAATGACTTCACCTCCTGGACTCATGTAAATTGAGGTAAGGACACTGGGAGGGAGAGAGTATCTCTTCCGTATGCATAAAGAGTTTTAAGAATGTGGGTTTGGGTGTGACTATGGTCATGTTTTTTGTCAAAGAGTGAGAACTTGACTATGAATAAATCCATAGCACTGAATTAAGTTTCTAAACTAAGTTTAATAACCAGTGATAAATAATTATATGTACACACACACACACACACACACACACACACACACATACGTATATCCTGCTATTGAGTATATAACTGAAGGATAGGAAATCTATCTGTCAAAGATATATTTGTGCAGCATGTTTCTTGCAGCATTATTCACAATAGTTAAGACAACCTAGCAATCAACTTAACTGCCCCACAACCAATGAATGGGTAAAGAAAATGAGGTATTTATGTGCAATTAAATATTACTCAGCCATAAAGAACAAGGGATTCTCAGCATTGAAAACAAAATAGATGAATCTAGAAGATATAATGCTAAGTGAAATAAGTCAGGCTATCAAAGACAAATACAACATATGTCTGTTTAATAAATACTGGTTGTCATCACTCATTAGCAGAACGTAAAGGACTATGTAACACAGAAGTAGAGAGAATAATGATAGCTATTAGATACTGGATGGAGGTTGGGGTGGAGAAACTAGTTAAAAAATAAAGGAGTCCACGTAAACAAGTGGGGTAGGTTTTGGAACTGTGTTACCACAGTAGAGTAATGAATATCAATGACCAAGTGATAAAGACTTCCAAAAATAAGCAGAGTGATTTTGGGGTATGTACAACACAGTGAAGTGTTGAATACTGGGAATGGTAAATGTAATTATATCCTTGGTCTGATTATTGTACACTGTATACATGCTTTATAAAACCATACTGTACCTCATGAAAAGGTAAAATAGTTATAGGTAAATTAGAAAGTATAATAAAAATAAATGGGAATATATTATATACTATATATAATATGCATACCTTACATATAGTTAGAGTAGATGTGTGTACGCATATACGTGTATGTGTGTAAATACACACATTGAGAGAAAGAAAGAAGAAGAGAGAAGTAGAAGACATAAGTTGAGCCACTGGATCTTGTCATGACTTTTTAGTTTTATGAGTCAATAAAAGTTCCTTTATTCTTCAAGTTAGTTTGAATTATATAGCTGTTACTTGTAGCTGTTACTTGTAGTTAAAATAATCTTTTTTTAAAAAAAAGATTGCCAGAGGAGACCAGTAGTTTTTGTAATGGCTATGTCACTGGACTCCCATGTAGTTGACTGCTGTTTGAATCCCGGACCCGGTGGCTTAAACTCACGCCAGACACGTGTGTGCATGCCCAAGATCCCAAGAGGAGAATGGAGGACAAGGGATTGCAGCATGGCCATACCCCCTGAGGGGTGATTTCTTGCTTTCTGTCTCTCTGTCTCTTTGGCAAGCACACATGCCCTATAGCAAAAACTTTTCCAAAAAAAAAAAAAAAAAAAGATTGCCAAAGGCTGCATGTATTTTTCAAAAAGAGACAGAGAGATAGGGAGAGAGAGAAGGAGTAGAGAAAGAACCTTCTCTGCCCCCAGGGGAATGTCATGCAGAATCCCTCTTCCTCCATTGGTCCTTCCTTTTGAGATTCTGGGCGAACATGCACATATGACTGGTGTGTTTTCCAGGCTACCAGGTCCAGGATTTGAACCCTGCAGTTGGCTATGTGTAATCCAGCTCCTTAACGACAAAACTGTAGGCTGGCCCTAGGAGAATCTTGATGTAAAGATTCCCACAGTGGTAGAAAACTCTTATATATATTAGGTAGTCAGAAAAGTCATGACATATTTTCTGTAAATGAGTCATGATTTTCTGACAACTATTTGTGTGTGTGTGTATATATATATACACACACATATATATATTCTGCTCTTTTTCTCTTTCCATGTATGCATATGATATTTAATATAAATATATACCGAGTACCTATTATGTGCCAGATACTGTTCTATGTGTGAGAGGTACAGCGACAAACAATTTAGATAACGCCGTTGCCCTCATGAAAGTTACATTTTCAAGGCATAAAATGATTAGCAAATAAACAGAGACATAAGTAAGACAGACTGCAATACATTCTATGATGGGATTAAATGAGAGTTGGAGAGTTACATGCTATAAAGCTCATGGCGGCTATGATATGGAGAATGGGTTACCAATGTGGCAAAAATGGAAGAAGGGAGATCAGTTTTGAGGCTACTGCAAATTTAGGCAAGAGATAATTGTAGTTTAACCTGGGGGTGAACAATGGTGGTAAAGGAGCAGTTAGACGAAAGTTGTAACGATTAACAGGCAGAACTTGCTGATAGATTGGAGGCAGGGCAGTCAAGGATGAGTCCTAAGGTTTTAGCTGAGCAAATGAGTGGATGTAAATGTCTTTTACTAAGATGGAGAAGACAGAAAAAGGAATAATTTGAGGATATGTTTCAATAGATCTGTTTTTTTAATTTAAATTTATTTATTGACGTTCATTCACTGTACATCATTACAACATACAAAATGAGATTTTTTCATCCAGAGACACTGTATATTATCTCAATAAAGCACATCAATATACATGTTATTGTCAACAAATAATTTTCCATTTCTTGTTTTCTGTATGTTTTGCTTTTTTTCCCCCATCCTTGATTCCCTATCTCTTACCCTCTGCCATCTCCCACTCTCTTCCCACACTGTCTCTGGTATCTATGTTTGCTTTCTATACTGTTTTCCCCCCACATTTTATTGAATTACTAAAGATCTTAATTAATCTAAATATTTTCATAGCAAATACAGCTGATATATACATTTCCATGAACATAAGTCTGCATAGTGACTTAATCATGCATACTATTTTCAAAATTTTCCATTTCTAGTTCCTAGAATTTTTTACCCCTCTTTCTGACCCTCTGTCCTTTCCCACCCTCTTCTCACACTATCTCTGGTGTCTACAATTGTCTTCCATTCCTTTCCCAATTATATTGATCATACAATTTCTTAAATAATCTAACTACTTTCAATGGTAAGTTCACTTGGTACTATTAAGAAAACCAGTTTTAACTTAAATCATAGAAATGCTAAGGAACTTTTCTTAAAGCCAGGAAACAGGTTAGGATTCTGTTCAAATGGTAGGTGCAAGAACCTATCAGTCTCATGTACTTTATCTTCTGTTCTGGTTCAATTTTCCTGATTAAATTCTGAGATATAATATTCAATTCCAGATTTGTCCCTACGATTAAGCTGGCCACTTTCTTAGTTTTTGAACTCTTATTTCCATGTGTCTGTATTTAATTTTCCTGATATAGCACACCCTTGAGAACCTGGAGATCTGGTCTGGTGCTGATAAATTCTTTCAGCTGTATAAAGAGGTCTGTGTTGAAGAAATTACGTTCCCTGTACTGAGAGATACATTCAATTGACCCAGTTTGTCTTTTAGAGTCTAGTCACATTCGCTCACTGGCTAGCTTATGCTTCGACCCTCTGGCATTAAGTGCTTCCACTTTTCCAGTCAGCTGAGGCCATGAAGAAATGTGGGTTCATACAATGCAATTCAGAACCCTGGGAGGGCAGGCCTGGTAAACTCTCCCATAGTAGGGATAATAACATCTGCCTGTATTACTTCATGGAGTTGTTATGGGGGGTAAAACGGATTCTGTAGGTGAAAGTACTTTGTAAATCCTACAACAGTCACAAATGTAAAAGGACCTGATGGCTAATTGACTAAGTCTACAAGTTTATACCAAGTTTACTAAAGCCATTGAAAAAATATAATAAACTATTATTTAACCAGACTGATGGTTGCCAGATGCCCACAAAAATATAGCAAAAAAAAACAAAACAAAACAAAACAAAGAAAAGAAAAGAAAAAAAACATCATGTACTTTTCTAGAAGGCAATTTAGTACAAAGGCCAAATTGGGTTCATAAAACTGTGAATAACAACTTATAAAGAATTATTTTGTAATAATCAAGGGATAAATAACTCTGAATTCTCTTGCCAGTGATAGCAGGCAGCCATGACTGCGTGCTAGGCCCACTTGTTGGTCTTCTCACTTTCTGGCAAAAGTGAGAGCAATTTGGGGCCAGCAGGTGGCATGGTGGTTAAGGGCACTGGACTCCCACATGGCCAGCCATGATATGAGTCCTGGAGCTGGTGGCTTTTCTCACTCTCCCTCTGTCCTTCTCTCTTACTCTGTGTCTCTCTGGTCAAATTTAAATAAATAAATTAATAAAGTTAAATTTAAAAAACATATTTCTTTAAAGAAACAAGTAATAGTTGGGATCAGCAGTTAGCGTAATGGCTATGTTGCTGGACTCCCACGTAGCCAACTGCGGTTCAAGTCCCAGACCCAGTGGCTTAAACTCATGCCAGGCACATGTGCGTGCATGCCCAAGATCCTGAGAGGAGAATGGAGGAGAAGGGATTGCAGCATGGCCATCACCCTGGGGGGGTGATTTCTTGCTTTCTGTCTCTCTCTCTCTCTCTCTCTGTCTTTCTGGCGAGCTCATGCACCCTATAGCAAACAAACAAACAAACAAACTCTTTAAAAAAAAAGTGAGAGCAATTGGCTTAAAACAAGAATAAGTGGTTATTATACCATCTGGTACTCCCTTTCAATTCACTGTCCTGGAATTTAGCCTTCTCTGTTGTTAATATGTGGTCTGAACTCCCTTAGGTCTAACTCTCTATCCAGGTTCAGCTTCATGGACATGTGATCTTCACAGGCAAGTAAGTCATGCCATTGCACAATTCTTTGCTCAAAGTTTACTCACACTCAGTTCATTGCTCTTCCGCCTTTGTGTGAAAGTTCTTTTTTTTTAATTGCTGGAGGAGAACCCCCTAATGGAGCGTTGCCACACTGCAGTCTTTTCTCTTCCACCTTTTCATCCTGTCAGGATTTGTGGACATGCACATACACAGGCCCATCATGTTTTTGAAGCTGACAGGGCTAGAATTTGAACCACAGTCAGCCATGTGTGTCTGGATTCCTTAACCACTAGTCTATGGAGCTGGCCCATTCAGTAATTCTTACCAATTCTATCATTGAACTTATGTTTCAGATGTCAAGTGTAGGGACCAGCATAACGGTCCAGTTGGCATAATGGCTATGTTACTGGACTCCTATGTAGTCGACCACAGTTCGAGTCCTAGACCCAGTGGCTTAAACTCATGTTGGACACGTGTGCGTGTGTGCCCAAGATCCTGAGAAGAGAAAGGAGGAGAAGGGATTGTGGTGTGGTCATTCCCCTTGCGGAGTGATTTCTCACTTTCTGTCTCTCTTTGTCTTTCTGGCAAGGCACACGCCCTATAGCAAAAATCTCTCCAAAAAAAATATGTATGTCAAGTGTAATGGGACAATAAAGCTTGCATTTAAGAAGCAGAGATATGTACAATACAGCTTCTCTGCTCTTCTTAGCTGCCCAGTTTGCAGGCAGCATTCACAACACTCCAGGAACACAGAATTCTGGTGGAGTCATGATGTAGGGGAGTTCGGTAAGACTCAAAGCAAGCACAAGGTGAGCATTTTGTGTCTGCGAGTTTGTACTGGAGGTGTGTGTGTTGGGGACAGTTGAGGGAGCAAGAAATGATAACGCCCCCAAATTCTAGTTTCTGTTCAAACTAGAATTCATTTCAAACACAGGGTGAATGCAGTGGTGTTCTGAGAAAAATGACTACCAGGGAACTCTATCATATGTTCTTTCATTACTTCCCTGTCAATCATTCTGCTGAAAAGAAGAAAAGAGAAACAGAGCAATCCATGGCTCCTTTTTCTTTCAGTCTTTCTTATCAGTAAATTAAAGGTAGACAATGTTGGTAGAATATATGCATACTGAGAAGTAAAATAAAAACAACGGGGTGGGTTTTATGCAGAATATCTACTGTTCTGGTAAGAACAAGATATGTATGCATGTACAAGCTATTTGTTTTTTTTTAATTCTTTTTTAAAAATTATTTTTATTTAACTTTATTTATTTATTTTAATTTGACCAGAGAGGGACAGAGCAAGAGAGAAAGGAAAGAGAGAGAGAGAGAAGAGAGAGAGAGAGAAAGAGAGAAAGAAAGCCGCCAGGTCCAAGACTTGAACCATGGTCAGCCATGTGGGAGTCCAGCGTCCTTAACCACCACGCCACCTGCAGCCCCTGTATGAGCTATTTGGATGACTAAAAATGTCTTATAATTTGAGTGGATACTTTGAAATACCTTAAAATTGGTGCATTCTCTTAGTAGTCTAAACAGTCCCTCAAAAATTTTGTAGACACTATTAATTTGCTTATAGATTCTTTTTATTTACAATGCAAATGTTAATCATCTTGCATTTTAAATAAATCTGATTTTACTGTGCTCTTAATGTTTTCTTTTAGTTTTGTTATAGAGCACAGTGTTCGCTGGAGAGAGAGACGGAAAGTGAGAAATTACCCTCCATGAGGAATGGCCATGCCACAGTCTCTTCTCCCCAGTTCCCCTTTCAGGATTTTGGGCATGCACATGCATATGCCTGGCATATTTTTCAAGCCGCTGGGTCTGGGCCTCCAACCACACAGTTGGTCATGTAGAATCAAGCTACCTGAACCACCACATCACTGGCTGGCCCCCATTGTGCGTTTAATTTCTTAATGAATCACTAACAATGTAACCATATGGAAAACCATTGTCTGAAAAATCTGTTAAAAGAAATATTTTCTACTTCAGCGAAGGAAATCTGTTTAGTGAACATACCTATATTCTCAGCCCATCCTTACTGCTCCCTTAGAGGAGGAATGACTTGATCTGAGTTCAGAAAGAGAAGCTGGGTATGCAAGGTCAGCTCTTTTCTCTTCAGGGTGTAGCCACCAGCAGGAGCACATCTGCTTAGCTCCTTGGTTCACCTGGGTGATTTTTTTCACATGATATGTCTAGACATTGTTTGGGTTTAGTGCTATTAGGAAGCCTGCTAATCTGTGACATAGGACATATTCTCCAGTATCAACCATGCTCTCTAATATGATGTTTAATATATTGTTACATTTTGTTGATTTCTTCAAAATGTTGAGGTGGAGGCCAGCAGGTAGCATGGTAGTTAAGGGCGTTGGACTCCCACATGGCCAACCATGGTTCGAGTCTGGGACATGGTGTCTTGCTTTCTCACTCTCTCTCTGGCTCTGTCCCTTTCTCATCAAATAAATAAATACATAAGTAAAGTTAAAGAAGATAATTCTTTAAAAAAAAAAAAAAGGTGAGGTGATTTCCCTTGAGAGTATAGTAAAATCTGAGTTGAAGGCTCTCAATTTAGAATAAAGGTGAAATGGACTTCCATCTATCTTATCTTTTTTTGGTCTCATTTCTCATTTATTCCAGAACTCATGAGGGATACTTTTAACTGGGCCTCGAGAAGCCCAGGAAGGTCAACATTTTATTATTGGTGACAGCTTCAGCAAAACTCCATGGTAAGGTGGCATTTGCTACCTCTATTTTCAAATCTACTTTTGTGTTCCTTTTATATCCTATTATTATTATTATAATGGCTTAAGCTTAGAGGAATTTTTCAATTTTCTCAAGAAGAAAAGTAAAGATGAGTTCATTGAAGCTCTGAAACACACCATGCAGTAGACAGATGGTGGCGTTGTGACTGCTCTTCTAAGATGTCCTTCCTGACTGGGACTTTTGTAAGAAAAGGAGTCAGGAAACAACCAATTGTCTAGGGAAATATCTCAGCCTAATCTGATTCAGTCATAGTCTGGATGTGGATGGGATGCTCTGCATAGAGTTACTATGAAAATGGGAGACACAGGATGAGAACAATCAGATTGTCCTGATTGGAGTTATTACCTGTTTTTAAAATTTTATTTTTGGTAGCTTGTCAAGTTGTCCTGAGAGCTTTCTCTATGATCTTTGCTGATACATAATTCCTGCCTCAGTGTTACAGACCTAACACCCCCCCCTTCGATGGCTACAACTAAATTACTCAATTCCATTCCTTTTTAATGATAGCTTCTGCCCATAAAAATGCAAACAAGAGAACATATTTCAGAATCATCCTCCCTCATCCCATTAGATCAAATTCTCAAACAAAATTGGCTTGACATATAACAGTCTTCTAACTTAAAAAGTTCACAGCCAACTTTTCCTTGGCAAAGAAGGCTCTGTGGATTAATTAGCTTCAGATAGCTTTGGGGGTGGTCAACATGCACTCCATGGATTCTGTGAAGTCCCACCTTGGGTTCCGTTTTAATGATGTCCAAAATAGACCCATTCATCTATTTTTAAACTTTCTAAAATTAGCAATAGAAAAACAGAGCAGCAAGCTGAAGCCATAGGATACTTCATTACCTCAGTTATTAGCCTGACAAAGTAAGTGACTTTCCATTAAACAGCAATGACAGAAAAGGAGGAAGGTTTAGAGGTCAACAGCTCCTGTGATAGGAATCCCTAAATGTAGCATTTCTCTAGGGACCATTGGAATTAACTGCTGACAAGCTAATTGCTCTTATTCCCTAATTAACTGAGCCTTGCTTCATTAGTAGTTTGTGGCAATTGAACAACATTTTCAAAGATCTAAAGATCTACCCAACAATAATTAGTAAACAACTGAAATGAAACCAGTCTCCACTTGTTGACAAGATTAATTGAATAATTATTGTTTCATTGAGAATAAAAAGAGCAAGGAAATGTAGCTAGGGAATCCACCAGTCTTTTCTTGGGCAGATTTTCCTCAGAAACACACAAAAGCTTTTTATTAAGAAGAGCTGCTGAATCTGATCTATCCAAAGAATCTCAACATGGAATTTAATATTGCATTTGTTATGATTTATTGGGTCTTAACTCTTTTCAATAAAGTGTACTTTTCATATACACTTAACATCTGTATATATCATTTAAAACACTAACCATATGGATAGATTTTGAACAGCCATCCTACAAATGTTCTATACATATATAACTTTGTAAAATCTAATTGATTCAGCAAAGCAAATTTTACTTTTAAACAACTTTTGGCAAATATCTCAGAACAATGTGTTTGGTTGTTTGACTTAATAGCTGTGATTTTTGAAATTGTTCAGCTGGTTTTTCAGTACTGAGTGCAAAAGACAAAAATTTACATCAAACTTCCGTGGAAATTCTTTTTCGTGTGTCATCATTAAGCATCAGGGTGGATTTCAAAGTTTGAAAATTGGTCACTGTGGACGGTCCATGATTTCATTGTATTTGAGCCTGTTTTTCTCTTGTCAAAAATTATTTCAACCACACAACTCAAACTGTCAGTTAAAAAAGGATCCTGGCTTTCTCAGACATGATAGTTCCCTCTGGAGATTTGATAGACTGTTAGTACAAACCCATTTTAAAAGGTCTGGATACTTGCCGACCCCTCTATCAGTGGGAAATAAGATCTCTCAGTTGACTGCTTGGATGTCTACTGATCTTATTAGGAAAGGAAAAGGGGAGTTTATGATTCTTTTCCAAAATGGACTGACATTACTGGGCAAGTTTGAAAGCTGTGGCAAAAACTAAGTAAGAAATCTATTTTGGAGGTGCTCAGCCAACTCTGTATGACAACTTTATGAAGCTTACCTTAGGGTAATTTACTTTATTCCACCAAATTACTACTAAGGCAAGAAAATGGTGACAATGGTAATAATAACAGTGGCAGCAACCTTTTATTAAGCCACTATAAGTACTAAGTACTACACAAATATTGTTTGCATTTAATCCATACAAGAATCCCAGCAAGGAAAGTTTTCTTTTCTTTCCTGTTTATAAATGAGGAAATAGGCTCAGAAAATTCAGGTGTCCTCTAGAAAGTCACATAACTAATCAATGGAAGAGAAGAAGCAAATCCAGGTTTCTTTGGCCCTATAACCAAGATGGCACCAAAGAAATGATCTACTACAATAATGGTTATATTGAATATAGATGATCTGGATTCAATATGATTTGGAGAGAAGAGAAAAATCAATTCATATGAGTTGTGAATAGAAAATCATTTCACACTGGGAAGATACATTGATCATGGTGCCAGTGGTTAAATTTGTACTCACCACAAACTGATAAAATATTGGAATATTTATTCTTTATCTAAATTAATCTCAGTTCTCAGATGGAAGACCTTTCATGGCTCCCACAATAGGAGTAACAATGGAAGAGGTCAGATAATGTACCCTCACAGAGTTGTGGAAGTTGAATTGTAGTAGACAGAGGCCTGGCCATTGCTGCAAAATTCAAAAAAGGTAAGGAAACCAAAATCTGTAGCTCACAGGAAAGTCCACATGCTGGAGAGAGATTGTGAACCAGGAAACCTGAGTTCATTCCTTCTCTGTGCTTTGACTAAGAGTAGGTATATCACTTCAGGGTCACATGGTTCCCAGCCCAAGTAAAACCAGAACCTCTCAGTAACTGATAATTGGTCAACACAAGTATGGGTTGAGGGTTACTTCACGTACTCACCTGGGCCCAACAATGCTGAATGGCTACAAGGACAGGCTAGTCCTATGGAAAAACTGTTCTGCTCTCAAATGCCACAATGTGCCCCCAAATGCCACTCATCTGAAAAACTCCAGATTCTTCATCTGTACATAAAGGGAATAGAATTTCTTTCTTGCAGTCCTTCTTAGAGGGGCAGGTCAGTGCAGCTGGTGGGCTGCTGGCTACCCTCTTCTCTGTAACCAGAGTACATCTAAGTGACTCATTTATATCCTGAGTTTCTGAGTGAGCTTTAATTTGAGGAAAGGTTTCCTTGATTAAAAAACAACAACTTTGAAAATTAGTGGATTAGAAGAACTTTAAGCTCCTTTCTATTTTGGGTGTTTGTGAGTAAAGGAAAATTGAAACCAAAAGTGAGAAAGGAGAGTTCTAATAGGAAAAGAAGTCAAGCCTGATAAGATCTGAAAGAACAAATGACCAGGCCCAGCTGCGCACTGAGTCTTTGATTGGCCAATGACCTCAATGGGTCACAGCTGTAGAAGGTTCTGACATCACTCATTCAAATGCAGATACAATCTGACTGGATTAGTGGCCAGGGCTGGAAGATTCTCCCTCAGGCTTCCTCATTATAATTAGCAGGCGATGTTCATCATAGGTTTGGTTTTTCTAATTGCTGTTCGTACAGGTTTTTCTATGTAGGGCTGGTATTTTCAAAAATGCCTTAAAATGTAAATTGGCTGCCAGTTAAAGAGTATGTGTGGCCCAATTCTAAATCGTAGTGTAGGAGAAATTCTTGCTGTAGGTGTAACCTCAGTTACAAAAAGGTTCATGCCAATCAGAATCTAAAAGTTCAAATTTATGTTCAATACAATTTATGGTAGCTCTCTGTAATTCTCCTATGGAAAGTGGAAATAATACGTAATTACCTACTAACTGCTTTATCTTTATATACTGTCTTTTCTTAAAGGGGTGGATGCCATATTTCCTATGGAAGTTCACACATGGCTGGGTCCCCAATTTCATTTCAAATAGACTACCTCAAGGGAACTGTGTCTTTTCCTCCGGAAATACTTTAGAAGAGGGACTAAATAAACAGAAGCTAGTCTTAAAGAAGGATAAGCACAAGGAATGAGAAAAAAATTATATTATCTACAGGACTTATACTTTTAAATCACAATTCTCAGTAATATAAATGACCAAAATATAACATAAGATCATTCATATGTTCTGGTTTTTTTGTTTGTTTGTTTGTTTGTTTTTTGCAGCTCTCTACTAGGACTAAAGAACACTAGTTCCACTTAGGGGTTGGTATGTTACACTAGCAGTCACAGTGGATGAAAATTTAAAAGACCTTGGTGCATTAAATAATATAATTTAAGCAGACAAATTTAAATAGAAAATGCCCATTCAATTGTGAGTATAGTCAAATGTTAAGGATTAACTGTTTTTATAGAGGACTCTGGTTATCTGAGTACATGTAAGGGATATGAATTTATGTTGTCCCTGTTTATAATCCTAATGGAGATACATACAAGATACAGCCATATAGACAAGATAAGAAATGTTAGGTGGAGTATTAATCATTTAGCCGTTTACTGAATACTTCCCATGAATGGCAAGATGTGCTCATAAGCAGTGCTAAAAAGCAGTTCTACCAATGTGGTTTAGAGGTATTCATGGCAAAATTTGAGTTCAGTGATGCTGCAGTGTGAAGATGTAGACGCACCTGGGAGAGCAAGCCGAAAGTGGTGGTTGATATCGTTATGTGGATGTTGGACTCTATGCTCTTGTTTCTATCTGAAAATGACCTTATACGGTTCACATCTTTCTTCAATTCTACATTTTTGATGCAACCAGACAAGGTATATAGGGGGGAGCGCAGTCAAACTCCAAGTGTGTAGCATGACTACCAGGGTCCTCATGTCTCTAGGTGTCCAAGCCTTTCAAAAAAAAAGGAATGTTGAGTGTGACACCCAGCCCTGGATGCAAGGCCAAGCATGCCTCATCTGCCCTATTTTCCCTGACTCTTTAAACGCTCAAGTTCTTTTGGCTTATAGGCTGATGGTGACAAGGCCACACAATCACTCCAATATTTGACCCTTTTCTTACTTAACATGGATGGTCTGAAGAGTTTACTGATATTCTAATTCTTTGTGCAGAGGCCAAAGAAGCACATGTAATCCTCTGTCTTGGGTGGACCTTGAAATAAGGTAATTGCATTTTCCAGGGTGTAGGAATAGGGAAACTTATGCTGTATAACCTTCATTGCTCAACCCCTCTACCGCTCCCCAGAAGAATGGTCTCTCTTTTTGGCTCAGTAAGCCTAAGAGTCCATATTGTAGCAGTGTGACTTTTTCCATTTAACTTAAGACTTTCTTCTTCTTTTCTAAATTTTTTTTTATTGTTTTTTGATTTTTGCTATAGGGCATGTATACTTGTTGGAAAGAGACAGAAAGAGAGGGAAAATAAGAAATCATTCTCGGGGGAGAAGGTCATGCCACAATTTCTTCTCCTCCATTCCCACTTCAAGATTTTGGGGGTTTTTCAAGCTGCTGGGAACCATGCAGTTGACCATGTGGGATCCAGCTGCCTTAACCACTGTGCCACTAGCTTACCCAAGACTTTATTCTTTATAAAAATAAAAAAATATTCGGAAAGTGATTGCAAACCCTAACAAAGAAATAACACGTGCAGATTTGGCTTTACTGTGAGGCCACGTTTATCATTTACATCTTTGTAAGAATGTTTTACTTGTTCTTCTTAATGCGGATACTCACTTCTCTTCCTCTCTCCTTCTCTTTGTCTCTCTTAATTTCTCTCTCACTTAGTACATGGTTATCAACCTTTCCACCATGACCTTCACCTCCTAAATGCAAACAAAATTCCCCTGTGCATTCTTTCTATCAGGACAAAAGGAATAGAGCCAAAAGGTACACGATGGCCTTAGTTTTGGGGTGTAGGGGCCAAGGAAGGAAGGACATTGTTTCCTGGTATGTTAGAGCTGCAGAATATGCCTACTTGACTTATAAGATGCTGAATGAGCTGAGAATCACTAAGAGAAGTCTAAGCACTGGGGACCCCATTGAACATTTTGACTTTTGTAGTGTGATTCTGAATATGTCTTATTTGTGTATTATTGTTCAGAAAATTATATTTCTGTTGAAAATTGCATGGAAATATTTGTATAATCCAACAATACAATTGATTGGTTTTAATAGAATATACAACCCATGTCCCTGGGAACCTGTTCTTTCCACAGGAGTACAATTGAAATATGGGGCATGATTCCAAAAAGACTGAGACTGTTACTAGAACTTGCAATGGAAGCTAGACATAGCAAACCAGTGCATACATTGATAGTTAATTTTGCCTCTCCTAACATATGCATAGACCCTACAGACACATGTGTGCATCCATTTACATATTGAATTAATTTACCCATAGAATCTTACTTACTCATTTCTTCTTTTTTTTTTTAATAAATTTCTTTCTGCAACTGCCAGGTGGGTCCCTGGGACCTGTGTGAGTCCCATTAGCTACATTCCCATAGCTTCTACACAGCAGGACAATCTATTATTTTATCAGCCCCATTCAACCTTACAAAAAGATCTGTTTCTACGTGGGCTGATATTCTAAGTGCTGATTTCAGACCAAGACCTGCTGTTCTATTAGCCTGTTCTTTCCATATGCCTAAATGCAGAACCCCAGAAATGAAGAGATGAATAGAAATGCAAACAGACCGTTAGCTCCAGCAGGTGCAATGATTGCTTCACAAATTTCACTTGTATAGAGGTCAGAAAGAAAAAATGAAAGTGGGCTCTCAGTGAAGAAATGTTAACATGGGAGAGCTTTTTCTATAAGAGAAGGAAACTGGACTGACAGAAACTGATATTCTCATGGATCTTTTTCTTAACATTCATGTTTTTAAGCTTTAGGACAGCAGCATGTCCTTGCTTATGTCAAGCTTTTCTAATTTTTGTTTTGTTTTGTTTTGAAGAGGTTTTTGCTATAGGGTGTGTGCACTCACCAGAAAGACAGAGAGAGACAGAGAAATAGAAAGCGAGAAATCACCTCCCAGGGGGATGGCCACGCCACAATCCCTTCTCCTCCATTCTCCTCTAGGGATCTTGGGCATGCATGCACATGTGCCCGGCGTGAGTTTAAGCCACCGGGTCTGGGACTTGAACCGCAGTTGGCTACATGGGAGTTCAGCGACATAGCCATTACGCTAACTGCTGGTCCCCCAATTTCTTGTTTTTGAATAGATTTTACTTCTAAAATTCTTTTTATGGATTTTTTTTTTGGAGAGAGATTTCTGTTATGGGGCACATATGCTCACTGGAGAAACAGAGATAGAGAGACAGAAAGTGAGAAATCACCCCCCTAGGGGGGATAGCCACACCGCAATCCTTTCTCCTCCATTCTCCTCTAAGGGGTTTGGGCACACACGCTCAAATGCTCAGTGTGAGTTTAAGCTGCCGGATCTGGGACTCGAACCATGATTGACTACATGGGAGTCCAGTGGCATAACCATTACACCATTTGCTAGTCCCTTTTTAGGGATTCTTGACTTATTTGAATAGTGACCATTCTTTGGTGGAAATGTAAATTGAGTATTAAAGACCTGAATAAATGGGATTCATCAGATAAATATGAATTACGTACATTCTCTTCCCTCCGCATTTCTTTTTTAATATTTTATTAACATACACATTGCACTTATTTGTGGGAGTACAATATGATTTCTTAATGCAAGAATACAATGTGCAATGATTAAATCAGGGTACTTAGCCTACCCATCATCTCAACCATTTATCATTTCTTGTGTTGGAAATGCTCTCAAAATATTCCCATTTAGTTATTTTGAGAAACACAGCCTGGTTGTTACCACCTATATACTTCCCATTGTATTTTCTAACACTTGAAATACTATTAGATATATAGCTAAAGGAAAGGAAATCAGTATGTTGTAAGATATCTGTGCCCTAATGTGACTGAAGCGTCTTCACAAAAAACATGATATTTAGAATCAACCCAAGTTTTCAACAGCAAATGAGTGGATAAAGAAAATGTGGTATACTTACACAATGGAATACAATTCAGCTGTTAAATAGGACAGATTCTTTTATTTGACATTAACTGGGCAATCCAGTATATTAAGTGAAGTAAACCAGGTACAGAAATAAAAACTACCATAAATTCTCCTTCATATGTGGAAACAAGGGGAAAAAAGTGACCTCATAGAGGTCGAGAGATCAAAAATGGCTGCTATTGGCTGGGAAGGATGGAAGTGGTGACCAGATAGAGTCATACACATTCTTAGTTATTTGAATTGATTTCTCTTCTCCTGCATCAAGCTTAACCTGTAGCTGAAAGGTTTCAGAGTAGGAGGTCAGCTGCCTTTTAAGCTTTTCCTTTTCTTTCCTTTCTTTTATCTTTCTCTTTCTTTCTTTCTTTCTTTCTTTCTTTCTTTCTTTCTTTCTTTCTTTCTTTCTTTCTTTCTTTTCTTTCTTTCTCTCTCTCTTTCTCTCTTTTTTTTCTTTCCTTTTTCTTTCTTTCTTTCTTTCTTTCTTTCTTTCTTTCTTTCTTTCTTTCTTTCTTCTTTCTTTCTTTTTCTTTTTCTTTCTTTCATTTCTAAGAGAGATTTTTTTTGTGCTCACCTGAGAGAGACAGAAGGCGAGCAATCACTCAGAAGGGAGATGGTCACGCCTCAATCCCTTCTACTCCCTTCTGCTCTGGGAGCTTTGGGTATGCATGTACACATGCCTGGCCTGAGCTATAAGTCGCCAAGTCCAGGACTTGAACCATGGTCGACTACATGGGAGTCGAGTGACATAACCATTAGGCCATTTGTGGTCCCTCCTTTCCTTTTTTCTAGCACTCCAAAGTGGAAGAAGGCAGAGCTGGTTTAAAAGGGCTAAATCAGCTCCTCCTAACAAGTCCAACTATCTGTGTGCAGCTTTACGTAGAATGTGAGTACTGCACTTGAGTTGCTTGTTTGTTTGATTTTTATTTTGATCAATTTAAGGCCAAAAATATGAGGCCAAAACATCTCTTCATCTTGTAAAATTAGTTGGGAGCCTTTTAATTTCTCTATTTTTAAAAGTTAAGACATTTTAAATCGTGTTAAACATATTTCCTCTCGAGAATTTTGCTAGAACTTTAACAATTTGTGGTCTAGTGCTTTTTAATGCAGAAAGGGCTTATTCTTGGTCTTCTTCAATAATTTTACATAGTTAAATTATTGAGATATTTTCACATGAAGTAAAGTTCAAAAATCTTAAGCACTGATGATTTTTACATATGTGTAAACATATGTAACTACTACATAGAACAAGAAACAGACATTTCCAGCATCCCAGGAGGCTCTCTCCTAAAATGTGCTCCTAAAGTAACCATTATTCTAACCTCTATCATATCTATCAGTATTGTTTTAAACTTCTGTGAATACAATCATCCACTATGTACTCATTTATGTCTGACTTCTTTTGCTCATTAGGTTTCTGAGATTCATCCATGAGAGTGCAGGGTTGTTTGCAAATATACAAAGAATTATGACTATATCACTTTCTATTAAGTCTGAGGAAAATAAGAAAACAGTAATAGTGAAGAAAACTCTAAGATAAATTAGAAGAACAGAGAATTCATGGGAAAATGAAGAGAGAGGAAATAGGAGTAAAGGTGTATGCAATATCTACTTATTTGTCTATCTACATAAATAATCATTATTTGAGAGTATGTAATACAAGGAACTTAGACTAGAGCACGTGTACTGAAAAAAAAGAAAAACTAAATCTTTGTGAAGCGTAGGCATATAACAAGAGGAAAGGAAGGGAATAGAAGCATGGCCAATGTATCATTTAAGGTGGGGAATAGAGTGCTGATTAAAAACAAAACAAAACAAACAATAAAAACAAAGAAAAGATAAAGAAAACCTTGATCTCTAAAAAGCTCTTCTTGTTGGAGAAGGGAGTAAAATACCGAAAGGCCAATTACCTGTTACCTGTTGGAGAGGAAACAGGTAATCTGCTTTTCATGTAATGGTTAAATACATGATATTGCTTTACAAGCTCTAGGAAAGAAAACATGAATAGGAATATTTATGAATTAGAAAATTACAGTGGCATTCCTAAAGAAGAGGAGATAGAAAGGGAAAAAACTAACAAAAACAGAAAGAGTACAGTAGAAACAGACATTAATACAATAGAACAAATAAAATCAAGAGCATAAATTTTATTCAAATGAACTGAATAAAAGTGGAAAAGCAGATTATAGATCAGATGTACTGTTTACTAAACAAAAATATGATAGAAACAGGACCAATAGGTGGCATAGTTGTTAAAGTGCTGGATTCCCATGTGCCTGACTGCAGTTCAAGTCCCAGATCTGGTAGCTTGAAAAATCACAGCAAGCGTGTGCGCATGCATGCCCAAAATCCTGAAAGGAGAATGGAGGAGAAGGGATTGAGGCATGACCATCTGCTCTGGGGGGAAAATATCTCATGTACCCTCTTCGTTTCTCTCTGGTGAGCACCCATGCTCACCAAAAAAAAAAAAAAAAGATAGGGTTCTGGTGCTAGTCAAGGTGGAGTAAGCCTTCTACAGCCCATCTCTTCTACTGATTACAAAAGAACATCTAGATAGACTACAGAAATCATCCATCTGAAGAATCTGACAAGTAAACTACGAAGTAGACAGACATATGGTGAAGTAAGGAAGGATGGTCAGTGAGGGATAACATTCCTAGTCTTTTCTCCCTCAGCAAAATATTAGCAAACAGAATCCAGCAATATAAAAAAAGGATAATATATCAGAATTAAGTAGAGTTTACCCTCGAAATAAGAGGCTGGTTAAATGTTTCACAATCAATGCAATTCATCATTACTAACAGGCCAAAGAAAAGCTGCCTCATCATCTGCACAAGCATTTGACAAAATTCAACATTCATTGATGATGAAAACTCTCGGCAAAGTAGGAATAGAAGGAGATGTCCTTAACCTCATAAAGAGCAAAATAAAGGTTTATTAAAATTAATCCAAAAGAAATGGGAATCTTTTTTTTTTTTTTTT
>NW_006160056.1:2828104-2846228 GCF_000334495.1 Tupaia belangeri chinensis
AAGCCACCGGTTCCGGGATGCGAACCGCAGTCGACTACGTGGGAGTCCAGCGACATAGCCATTACGCTAACTGCTGGTTCCCAAGAAATGGGAATCTTTTGTGGAACAATTTCTGTAGAAGAAATTGGAAGGGTAACTAAATAGTGTCTGCTGATAAGATAATGGTCAAATTATACTTAATCCTCTGAAGTTATTGAAATGATTATAAATCAGTATTTCTCAATTCTAGGAACTCATTATAATCACCTGCGGAACTGTTTGTTTTAATTTAAATTTTTTAAAATATTTTTTTCTAGTGAGCCCTTGGCAATTTGAATCAGAATCTCTAGGAGATGGACCTGAACATTATTATTTTTCTGAAGCTCACCAGGTAAATCAAATGGGCAAACTAAGTTTGACCGTCACTGTTCTAGGCTACCGACAAGATGGAACATGCTTTAAATTATTTTCTAAACCCATTTATAATTTGAAACCTCAAATCAATGAAGAAAACTTGACTGGTTTCATAATCAAGAGACTTATTTATGAATATACACACAAACAAATATTAAAAGATTAGGGAATAAGAGTTAGTAATGTACAAAAAGATGCAGTTTGTTGGTGTCATAAATTAAACCATTTGTTGATATCAGAAATTCATTGTTATGATGTCAAACTAAAGTAGGAAACAATATTATCATACTTGTAAAGAAATTTAATAGCATTAGGCAGTTGTTCTGAATTTAAATAAATGTAAGATAGAAATAGAAGGAAGCTATTTTTGTAATATAAAATTTTGTAATATAAAAATTGCTTACTAAAATCACTTAAATGGTGAAACATAGATTCATTTCCATTAAAATTATGAACTAGATAATACTACTTACTATTACTATTATTATTTAATGATATCTTGAATATCTATAGCAGTGTTGCTCATAGTTTATTCTACATGAGTCAACTGAGACCTTTTTAAATTTTTAAACATTTTAACTTATTTTAAAATTTTTATTTTATTTTGGTAAGAACACAATATGATACCTACACTTTTAGCAAATTTTTAAATGTATAATATAGTATTATTAACTAGAGGCAGTAGTTCAGATCTCTAAAATGTTTTCATCTTGCATACATAAACCTTTATGCCTAGGCTTCCTAACTCCTTCCACTTCTGGGTGGAAATTAGTTGCATGAATGGATTAGGAGCCCAAAAAGGGATTCTGCAGCTGGTTGGTCAACCCACCCAGGGCTTAGTCCTGAGGTTGTGATGGACATTCAGAAGTTCTTTAGAGTTATACCTTGTGAGAAGAAACTTGTGAAGTGAAACCATAAAGAAGAATGAGAAAGCAAAGTCTGCTGAAGGAATTTTAAAAGCAAAGAAAGGAATAAAGAAAATCAAGGTAAATGATAGCTCTTGTAAAGAGGATGAATCCAAACAGAAGCAATCAAACAAGAGAAAAAGGCTCATCTATGATTCAGATTCAGAAACAGAGGAACCAGGACTGGTAAAAAAAATGCCAAAAGGCAACCAGAAAAATTGACCTTGTCTTCTATACCTGGTAGTGTTTAATGGCAGGATCCTATTATGTACATTTCAGAAAGAGATGAAGAAGATGACTTTTTTTGTGTAAGAAGTCAGTTTCTAAACCAAAGGCAAATGATATTTCGTAGTTTTATCAACAGTACTAGGAAGAAATGTTCACCTGTTGAAATATCCATTTTGTAAGACAAATAATAATGTGATTGAATGTATGGAAGAAAATGAAATTAAAAAATAAAGAAAAAAAGAGAAAGAAAACATGCATTAAAACACTCTCTTCTACCAAAGGGAAAGAAAAGGCAAATGAAATATCTACAAATAATTATCTTGAAGCATCAAACATGAAAAGGAATGAAGAAAACACTAAGAGTAACAATGAGCTTTTATCACCAATAAAATTTATACCCACATCACGGCTTGATTATTTTGGAACTGGAAGTGTCCAAAGATCAAATAAGAAGATGGTGGTAAGAACACTTAACTCACGTGATATCTACCCTTTTAACAGATTTTAAAATGTATAATATAGTATTATTAACTATAGGCAAAATACAAATGATTCAAAATTCAAGCAATTGAAACCTGATGAAGGTGTGGAGCTGGAGAGGCAATCACATGAAGATGAAGAGTTTGCCAGAACTCTTCATTAGCAAAGTTGGGTGAAGAACCGAAGCGCAAAAAGGCTCAAAATGACACAGAAGAGAGAGAAACATTTTCATTTGTTCAAGCCAACTTCAGTAAAACAAAAGAATATAAATATCCTCATAAAGTAAAAACAGAATAATTTTCAGATGAAAGAAAGAGCTACATCCTAGGAAGCAAGCCAGATGTGAAAGTTCAAAAGAATCTCAGCAACATTCTAAGACATCAGCTCACAAAATGGGAGCATCCTCTTCTCCAAAAGTCAGTTATAAGCTGGAACTTAAGGGAAAAAAAAGTGAGTTCATACAAATCAGCAGAACCTATGGCTACAACAAGGAAGAAAATGCCATTGAATTGAAAGGAGAGATGAAACTGAGAAAATCAAAAGTTCTCCAGCTAAAGAAGAGATTGTAAGTCTGGAAGAATCTGAAAAGAAACACCAATCAAGTAATTCTCAAGCTTATCGAAGCTACTTAAATCATGAAGTTTCCAAAGCTCTAAGCTCCACAGAAATACAAAGGGAGCTGCAAATTGCTTGGGAGGTCTTATATTTGTAATTGTAGGAGTGCTGGAGTTCATTGAATGGGATGAAGCCAAGTCTCTAATCGAATATTATAGGAGAAAAATAACAAGAAATGTCAGCAAGAAAACAAAATGTCTTGTCATGGGTCCCAACAGAGGATGATCCAAGAGAGATAAGACAGCAGCCCTGAGGACAAAAATTATTGATGAAGATGGCCTAATGAATCTGATTTGAACTCTGTTAGGAGGAAATTCAAATATGAAATAGCAGCTGAAGCTGAAATGAAAAAAGAAAAGTCCTAATTGGAGAAAACAACTTAAGAAAACAAAAAAAAGGAAAAAGAAACATTAGTCCAAGAATGAGTCAGTATCTATAAAGACCAAGCTGACTTCCCAAAGAGACAGCCCTATGAAGTCAATGAAAGAGGAAATAAGTGTGTTTTGGAGAGGCCTGGACTTCAGGGAGCTGGTGTCCAAGGAGACACATAGTGACAGCAAGGCCAGGAATTTGTCTGACAACAGTAGTAAAAACAAAGTGGAAAGCTTGCCCTGAGTGGATAAATACAAGCCAACTTCACTTAAGGCTATAATTGGGCAGCAAAATAATCAGAGCTATGCCCCCAAACCCCTATGTGGTTCTGCAACTGGGAAAAGAGTCCATATGAAGATAAAAAACATAAAAGGTTTGGTAAATTTGCTGGCAAAGATGATGGCTAACATAAAAGGTTTGGTAAATTTGATGACAAAAATGATGGCTTTATTATTTTTTTTAGAGAGATTTTTTGCTACAATCCCTTCTCTTCTCTTCTTAACAGAGAGAGAAAGTGAGAAATCACCCTCTTTCTCTCCTCCCTCCCTCCAGGGAGGATAACCACACTACAATCTCTTCTCTTCTCTTCCTTTCTTGGTATTTCGGGCATACACACACATGCACCCAGCATGAGTTTAAGCTGCCAGGTCTGGGACTCAAACTGTGATTAGCCATGTGGGACTCCAGTGCCTTAACCACCATGCCAAATGCTAGCCCTGATGGCTCTAGTTTTAAAGCAGCACTACTCTCAGGCCCTCCAGGTATTGGCAAAACCACCACAGTGTCCATGGTGTGTCAGGAATTGGGATATAGCTAGTGAAACTGAATGTAAGTAACACTCAGAGTAAGAATGGTTTAAAGTCAACTGTTGCTGAGTCCTTAAATAACACCAGCATTGAAGGATTTTGTTCAAGTAGAGCAGTCCCTTCAGCAAGCAGGAAACATGCCCTCATCATGGATGAAGTAGATAGTATGGCAGACAATGAAGAGGGGAGGAATTCAAGAATTAATTGACCCGATAAAACATACTAAAATTTCCATTATTTGTATGTGCAATGATAGAAATCATTCCAAGATCTGCTCTTTGGTTCATTTGTTGCTTTGATTTTCATTTTCAAAGACTACAGCTTGAGCAGATTAAGGGTGCTATCATGTTTATTGCATTTAAGGAGGATTTAAAGATTCCCTCTTCTTCTATGAATGAAATAATTTTGAGAGCTAATCAAGAAATCAGACAGGTTTTACACTATCAGAGTATGAGGCATTCACAAAGTTAGACCCTAACCTATGACCAGGCCAAGGCTCATTCACATAAGGCCAAAGAAGATTTCAAACTGGACCCGTCTGATGTTGACCAGAAAGTGTTTGCTGCTGGAGAAGAGACTGCTCATATGTCAGTTGTAGACAAGTTAGAGCTCTATTTTCATGACTATTCAATACCATCTATCTTTGTCCAGGAGAACTACATACATGTAAAGCCAATAGCTGCAGAAGGTGACCTGAAAAAGCATTTGATACTTTTATGTCAAACAGCAGATACATACGTGATGGTGATCCAGATAGTTAGATCCAGAGTGAGCAAAACTAGAGGCTTCGGCCCACACAAGCCATTTATGCTAGTGCTCTTTTCAGAGACTTGATGAGGGGGTACAGGATGTAGTTTCCCAGCTTCCCAAGCTTGCTAGGAGAGCACTCATCTGGGCAAACATGACTGCATCAGCCAGGACCTAGCACTACATAGGAGTCTCAGAACTTACTTGAGGAAAAAGGACTGTAAACATAGATTATGTGTCACATTTATAGGCTGCACTTCACAACCCTTGACCTCACAAGAGGAAGAAAGAGTAAAGGATATTGTTGTACTTTATGGACACATATTATTTGATAAAAGAAGACTTTGAGAATATTATGGAAGTTAGCAGCAGGGGTGGCAAACCTAGTCCCTTTTCTAAGCTGGATTCCGAAGTAAAGCAGCCTTCACAAGAGCTCCCAATACAGAAGTCCACCTTACTCCAAACTCACTTCAGGTCCATAAAGACATCTAGATACAGAATAGGCCTCGCACTGAATTCTGAGTACAATGAAGAGTTATATGAAGATGGCTCACCATCTCTTGAGAAAGACCCAGATGGAATAGACACTGATGCTATGATCAACAAAAAGGCAATCTTCAAAACCGAAAAAGGTAAGGCATTCAGAAAAGGAAGAAGTTTAAAGAAATGAAACTGATTTTCATGACTGATAGCTACTTTTTATTTACCATGCTGAGCAGTCTAGCTGGTCTAGAGAAAGCCTTGTTTTTCCAGAGAAACCATGTTTTAGCATAATGGATGACCTGGTGGTCCCATTGTAAATAAAAGCTGATACAGCTAAAATACAACTAGTACGTTCATGACCCCTTATACAGGTTGATAGAACTACCTGGGTCCTCCACTGTACCCTGTCAATCTAATTTGATTGTCATGCTTCAAATGACTGCATGCAACCAGAACTAGAGATTATGAATGGGCTTTGAAGTCACGTTTTTTTAACAATAAACCCAGAAGCAGTGACACTAAGGCGTCTTCTGTAGGCTTAAGAATTGATCCTGACTTAGAGAGTGGGAATTCGGGCTTCTGAGCAAGAACCTAGTATCCCCAGTGACAAAAGAGAAAATTAAAAATGGCTGATGTTGAGAAAGGAAAGAAGATTTTTGTTCAGAAGAGTTCTCAGTGCCACAAAATGGAAAAGGGAAGCAAGCACAAGCCTGCTCCAAATCTCCATGGTCCATTTGGGTGGAAGGCAGGTCAGACCCCTGATTCTCTTACACAGATAGCAACAAGAACAAAGGCATCCCCTTGCGAGAGGATACACTGATGGAGGATTTGGAGAATCCCAAGAAGTACATCCCTGGAACAGAAATGATCTTTGTTGGCATTAAAAAGAAGTCAGAAAGAGCGGAGTTGATAGCTTATCTTTAAAAAGCTACTAAGGAGTAATAGCCACTGCCTTAATTATCACAAAATAGGAATGTCTTACCTTTTTTGGGTATACCATAATTTAATTGATCTCCTATACCAGAACACAGACCATGAATGGCTGAGAGGATATTTTTGTTGGACAGTCCTGATTTGTGGTTAAATTAATATTGTTATTTTTTTAAAAAAAGTTTGATAGTAATCTCAGTTCAGTAAATGTTATTCTATTTGTCCTTTCTAAAGATATAATTAGTAATTCATTATTGATGTTCATCTTTCTACAAAGATAGTGAATACCATGTCAAAACCTACTGTTTTTTATTTAGGCTTATATGTAATTGGTTATATGACTATACAGATGCTGGAGAAATTCCTGCACTTCTCAAAACCAAGCAGACTCACCTTTGTTTTAATTTGTGTGCATTAACTCATTAAAGGCAAGGACTTAAGATAAGGTAGTGATGTCTACTTTCTATATTTGGTCATAAATACGCCAATCGAATTAGAATTCCCTGTGTACAAAACACTGCCTTTTACTTATTGAAAGACATTTTAGTGTAGTGTGCATGTACTATCAAATAAATAATATGTAACACTTTACATATTTCTAAAATGATTTGTAATGTCAGATGCTTTTGAAAGACAGTGTGACAAGATTTAGTAGCAAGTTAAATTTTACCTTTGAATTTCATTGGAATTCGTTGTGTTTATCTAAGTCAGACTAAGTTACATTAACAATAAACCTGGAAGCAGTGACACTAAGGCGTCTTCTGTAGGCTTTAGACAACAGATATTTCAGGATTGTGTTTAGACAACTGTTCAAAACCACACAGAGACTGAAGAACTACTGTGTATGTGTGATTAGTAATGTTGCTTTTGCCAATTTATCAGGAGGATTAAAGTAAAGAAGATACACCATCAGCACAGATTTGTAAGTTACACCATCATAAGACTTAAAATAATTAAAAACCAAATAACAGGTCAAAAAAAAAAAAGAAAAAAAAAGAATTGATTCTAATGGACTTCATAGGATCAATTTTTTCCCCTATGCTACAGACACTGTGGTTTTAAATATGCAGATAGAACAATGATTAGTAAGATATTTTAATGCACTACTGAATTCACATCTTTTATCATGACCTATGTCCTCAATTAGCATTTATTAAAGATTACCAGTTTAAAAAATAATTTATTTATTTATTTTTAGAAATTACCACTTTTTTAAGGTAACTCCTGTTATGCCATGAATCTTTTTAAAATAAATCATAATACAGAATAGTAATAAAACAAAAACAAAAACTTTGTGCTTATTAGTTAGTAATTTCCCAATTTCCTCTCTACCCGATCCCCTGATAAGTACAATTCTACTCCCTAACTCTATGAATTTGACTATGTTAGGTAACTTATGTAAGTGGCATCATACAGTTTTGTCTTTCTGTGACTGGCTTATTTTGCTTAGATAATGTCTTTAAGCTTCACCTGTGCTCTTGGATATTGAAGGGTTGTTCTCCCCTTTTTAAGGCTAAGTAATATCTCATTGCATGTATATTTCACACTTTGTTTATCCATTAATCCTGTGATGGACATTTAGGCTATTTCAACAACTTGACTATTGTGAAAACAAGGCATTAATAGATTTTAAAGATTATTTCAATTTTTTCAAAATTTACCAGAGAGTGAATGCACTCACTGGAGAAAGACAAAAAGAGGCAGAGAAGGAGAAATGCAAGAAAGCAACCCCCGTGGAAAATGGTCATGTTGAATCCCTTCTCTTCCATTTCTCCCTCATTTCAGGATTCTGGGCATGCACACAGATGTAGCTGGAATGTTTTTCCATTTCTCAAGCTATAGGGTCTGGGTCTTAAAGCTTTCTCTCGCCATGTAGAATCCAGCTGTCTTAAACCACCAGGCAACAGGCTGGCCCTCAGTGTTTTATTTATAAGTACCTAGAAGTAAGATTGATGGATTTCTAATGAGAGTATTTCTAATTAAAATTTCTTGAGGAAACTTCATACTGTTTAAATAGCATTTGCATCATTTTGGATTCCCACCCACATTATCCAGGTATCATAATTTCTCCACATCTTTGCTGACACTTGTCTTTTCTTTTCCTGAAAATTATCATCCTAGCAGGTGTAAGATGGTATCTCATTGTGGTTTTGACTGGCATTTCTTTGGTTATAGGTGACACAGCATTTTTCATATACCTATGGGCCATTTGCATGTCTTCTTTGGAGATATGCACATTTTTACTCTTTTTTTTTTGGGGGGGGGAGAAAGGTTTTTGCTATAGGGCATGTGCGCTTGCCAGAAGGACAGAGAGAGACAGAGAGACAGAAAGTGAGAAATCACCCCTTAGAGGGGATGGCCATGCTGCAATCCCTTCTCCTCCATTCTCCTCTCAGGATTTTGGGCACATAGGCACACACGCTTGGCATGAGTTTAAGCCACTGGGTCCAGGACTGGAACTGTGGTCGACAACATGGGAGTCCAGTGACAGAGCCATTATGTCAACTGCTGGTCCCAATTTTTAGCTCATTTGAAAAATCATATTATGAGGATTGCAGATGATATAACATTTACATCATTGGACTTCCACATGGCCAACTGTGGTTCAAGTCCCAGTCCCAGTAGCTTGAAAATCACACTGGGAACATGTGAGTGCATGTCCAAGATCCCAGGAGGAATATAGAGAAGGGAATGTGGCGTGATCATCCTCCTGGGGGATGATTTCTCACTTTCCCTCCCACTGTCTCTGACTCTCTCTCTCTCCCCAGTCCTCCTTCCCCACAAGAACCTGCACCCCAAGGCAAAAACTTCTTTTAAAAAATCAGATTATGGGGCTATCAGGTGGTTAAGTGGTTAAGGCTCTGGACTCCTAGAAGTTTGAGTCCCTGACCTGTTGGTTTGAAATTCACGCTGAGTGCATGTATGTGCATGCCCAAAATCCCAAGAGGAGAATGGAGGAGACGGGACTGAGGCATGGCCATCTCCTGGGGGTGGGGGACAGGAAGAGGTATTTCTTGTTTTCTGTCTCCCTTTCTCTCTCCATCCCTCCAGTGTGTGCCTGTACCGTATAACAAAAATCTCTCTTAAAAATATAAATTCAGATTTACTAGGTTTTGACTTTTGAATTACAGGAGTTCTTTATATGTTATATGCTATGGAAGTAAATTTTTTATTAAATATCTGATTTGAAAATTAGTCTCCTTTATTCTGTATATTGCTTTTTCACTGTGTCATTTTCTTTAGTATGGAGAAGCTTCTTAGTTTGATGTAGTCCAACTTGTCTATTTTTTACTGTTGTTCCCTAGGTGATAGATCCATGAGATTTTTGCCAAGACAGAGGTCACAAAGCTTTTCTTGTGTCCCCTTACCCACCCACCCACCCCAGGGATTTTTCTGATTTCAGATTTTATGCTTAAGTCTTTAATCCAGTTTGAGTTTATTTTTTTGTATGGTATCAGATAGAGGGTCAATTTTGTTTGATTTTCAACTATTCATATACAGATGGTTTTAGTTCTGAGTCCTCTATTCTGTTCTATTGGTCTAGATATCTGTATACCAATACCATATTGTTTTAATGATTGCTTTTGTAGTATATTTTGTAATCAAGAGGAAGCATGATAATTTCAACTCTGTTCTTTCTCAAGATTGTTTTGGCCTTCCAGGGTCTTTTGTGTTTCCATATGAAATAAAAAATTTCCCCCAATTTCTGTATTAAAAAATCCCATTATGATTTTTATAAAAATTGCATAATATCTGTAGATCACATTGGATCATGTGAATAATTTAATACTTTTTAATCCATGAACATGGGGTGCCTATTTTTGTGTATCTTATTTAACCCTCTTATCAATGTTTATAGTTTCCAGTGTACAAATATTTCACTTTCTTAATTAGTTATGTTCATTTCTCAGTATTTTGTTTATTTATTTTTAAATTCCTAATTTATTTTTGGGATATTTCATTGCCAGGGTAGAGAAATCCAACTACTTTTTGTGTGTTGAATTTGCGGTCTGAAAACTTTATTTATTAGTTCTACCATTTGTGTGTGTGCGTGTGTGTGTGTGTGAGAGAGAGAGAGAGAGAGAAAGAGAGAGAAATATTTAGAGTCTTCTATGTATAAGACCATGTTATTTAAAAAGAGTAAGTATGCTTCTTCCTTCTGATTTGGATGCCTTTTATTTAGTTTCCTTGCCTTATTTTTCTGGGTAAGTTAACATCCAGCACAGTGTTGCAAAGAAATGGTAAGAGTGGACATTCTTGCCTTGTTCCTGACCTCAAAGGAAAAGCTTTTGAGTTTTCACCATGGAGTATAATGTTAGCTGTGGGTTTGTCATATGTAGTCTTCATTATGTTTAGGTACATTCCTTTTTACCTAAATTGTTGATAGTTTTGGGGTTTTTTTTTAACACCATAAAATGATGTTCAATTTGTCAAATGCTTTTTCTACATCTTTTGAAGTTATGGTTTTCCCCCCTTTATTATGTCAATGTCTTATATTATATTAATTAATTGGCATATATTGAACTATCCTTACATTCCAGAAATAAATCCCTTTTGATCATGGCGCACAATTTTTTTGGTTGTTTTTTAGACAGAGTCTCACTATATTCCAAACCTCCTGCCTGAGCCTCCCAAGTAGCTAGGACTACAAGTGTGTGCCACTACACTTAGCTGTTGTGGTGGGCTGGGAATCAAGTATGGGCTTCTCATGTGGTATCAGCCTGAGTAGCAGCATCAACCAGTGTGAGCTACCATGGTTAAGACTTGTTGAGGATTTTTGCATTTATATCAATCAGAGATATTAACCTTTTCTTTTCTTGTGATATCTATGCTTGACTTACATATCAAGGTAATACTGGTCTTATAAAACAGAAGAATTTGAGAGAGATTAGTATTAATTCTTCTTCTCCTTCTTTTCTTTTCCTTTTCCTTCTTCTTTTACTTATTCTTTGGTCAGAGGGTACATTTATTTGTTAGAGAGACATAGACAGAGATGGGGGAGGGAGAAAGTACCCCCTGATGGGGCATGTTCCTGTCATAATCTTTTCTCTCAAGGACAAGGTAGAATTTTTAATCAGATTCTTAAAAGGATTTATTACACTCCCTCCCCCAATTTAAGGATCACTGGTATAGATGAAAGTTGAGGTTATAGGAGTGGGTGAAATTACTAAGCAAGAGTATACAAAGTGAAAAGATAGCCAAGGATGGATCCTTATGTTAGAACAACACCCAGAGAGTGGGAAGAGGAGGATAGAAACAAACAGGGATGTAGTAGAAAACTAGGAGAGTCTAATGTTATAGAAATCAATGGAAGACAGTGTTTCAAGAAGGAGAAAGGAATCCACGGAGATAAATTAAGAACAGAACTCAGTCCACTGGGAGTTTACTGGTGTCTGGTAAAAGTAGTTGCAATACATTAGTTAGAAGATTTCTTTTAAAATGAAGACAGTGTCTATAAGCTTTTTTCTAGGAGTTGACTTTGAATAGAAGGGGGCCATGTGGCTACAGAGAAAGATGTAGAATCAACTGAGAGAATTATGCATGTGTGTATATTAATTGAAATAAACCAGTGGCAATGGAGAGGTGATATAGAAAGAGAGTAACTGACAGAGTTAGATCTCTGAATATCTGGGAAATGACAGTGTTCACAACATATTTTTAAGAATTAGCCTAGGAGGGGAAAGTCTTCCTCTGAGACAGAAAAAGAGAAAAGGACAAGGATAGATTTAATGAGTTTTATAGATTCAAGAGTGAGAAACTGGAGAAATTCTCAAATGATTGTCCTTTCATTCTTCCTGAGTAGGAGATGAGGCCGTGTCTTGATAATGGGATAGGAGGCTTTAAACGTGCTCCTGAGAAGGTTGATGGAGCCTTAAAATAATCATTTGATAAGAAAGGGCTGACTGGAAATATATAAAGGGTTTAGAGGCAGTGGGGGGAAAATAAGTTATAGGCAGTGGCAAAAAAAAAAAAAAAGAAGAAAAGAAGAAAGGATCAAAGATCTAGAATGTGAAGGGGCATCTATTTGTACTGTGAATTTATATTTTTCAGTACCATCTAACAGATCATGAAAACTTCAAGTGGAGTTTTTCTAGGGGAGTGTGATGTTAGAAGAATGAGGGATAAAGTTGTTGGGAAGAATGTTAAAAGAGTGGTTACATGATGTCAAAGTTAAAGACAAAAGGACATGGAGACCGGAGAGGACTGAAATCCAATGATAGTCACAGTAGGAATAAGGGAGTTAAAGGTGGAAGAAGTTTGGGACCAGTAGTTGGCGTAATGGCTATGTCACTGGACTCCCATGTAGTCGACCATGGTTTGAGTCCCAGAACTGGTGGCTTAAACTCACACCGGGCGTGTGTGCATGTGTGCCCAAGATCCCGAGTGGAGAATGGAGGAGAAGGTATTGCCGCATGGCCATCCCTCCTGGGGGTGATTTCTCTGTCTGTCTGTCTGTCTTTCTGGTGAGCACACATGCCCTATAGCAAAAACTTCTCCCCCCAAAAAACCCAAAAAGCAAAAAACAAAAATAAAACAAAAGGGTGGAAGCAGTTTGTTATTAGAGAGTGGTACATTGGAATTTGTGATTTTGAAGGATAGTGACAATGTCTGAGTAACAAGAGTAGGTGATTGAAGTGGACTTGTTTGTCAGATAGGTAATTGCTACATATGATATTTATTGGGATAGTTAGCCAGACAAGCTTTAGGGTAGAGAGGAAAATTATGATACAGGGCTGAAATGAATTATAAGACCATAACCAGATGGTTAGCAGTTGGTGGTTAAAGAGAATGAGATGATTTGTTAAATGACATGATTTGCAAGCAGCATTTTTTTTAAACTCTAAGACACAGAAATAATGTTTTGGAAGATACAATGGAGAATGAAAAGAATGCAGAATCCACCTTCTAGAACTATGGAATATGGCATCTGAGAGAGAGCTATGAAGCATGGCATATGGGAATATGGCCCTTGAGAGTATTACTGAAGAAGCAGTGGCTTTGGGAAATGCATGAAAGTTTTGGAGAGAGGTAACCACATTTTTCAGACTAAACTTAATATATGATAGAACATTATGAAGTTGATTTGTCAGTTAAAAAAGTTATACAACTGCTATTTTGTTTTTCAATGAAACGCTTTTGTTTTATTTTAAAATCTCTGTTGAGGATTGCCATGGGAATTGTTTTCTGTTTATGATTTTCCTTAAACCCTTTTGATTTTGCCTATATCCATATTATAATATATTTTATTAGCGACACATATAAGTGTCAAGATGACTCAGAATTTAGTGACTTTACCTTATAGTTATAGTTGACATCTTTTTAAAGTTTTCCAAGTGCAAGTCAGCAGACAATTTTTATTCAGTACGTAGCATAGGTAGGAAACACCAAAACAATAAAAGATGAAATTATTCACTTCAGTAATTCACAATCTTAAGCTTAGGCTAAACAAAGGCTCCATTTAAAAATGAATTAATTCCTCTTTCTTGATATGAAGTAAAATGAGTTGCCCTGGCAGTAACCTCTACTTAAACTGGCAAGAAGAAAAAAAACCAGGTATATGTGGCAGAATTCCTTACTCAGAACACTGTAAAGGAATATGACGTAAAGTTTCTAGTAATTCTCCGGCCTGTGCCAGTGAGTTCTTATGCAGAGGGCACATGTGAATTGGTCCTTCATAGATTATTTGCAGTTAGGATCACAGCTGCAGGCAGAGACTGGGTGCTCTTTATCTTCTCACCCCTTACTAATAGAATCAGATTTTAATAGTTTATCCCTTGACTCACAGCTCCAGAGCAAAGTTCTAGTTTATCTAAACCAATTTATGTGTGACAATTTCCTGATGACACATTAAGAATGAACATAGCTTCAGTTTGCTCAAGCAGAATTTAGGTGTATTTTATGCTTGAGAGGTTTTCTTTTTCTTTTTTAAAATTTTTTGCCAGAGGGCATATACACTTGCCAGAGAAAGAGAGAGGAGAGAGAGACAGAGTGACAGAGAGGGAAGGTGAGAAAGCACCCCTTATGGGGAGTATCATGCCATAATCTCTTCCATTGCTCTCTCCTTCCAGATGTTGGGCATGCATGCATACGTGCCTGGCATATCTTTTTAAGCCACCAGGACTGGGACTTGAACTGTGTAGTCAATCATGAGAGATCTAGCTAATGTAAAAACCACGCCATGGGCTGGCCCAAGGTAGGTTTTCTATCTTTTCTAGATTTAAGCAATAGAGCCTGTGGCAGGTTTGCACTGGAGAGTGTCTAGTGAACATGAGGGAAACCAAACTAAAGACCAAGCCAATGTTAAGGACTGCAATACAAGGAGAAGTAAATGAGGTCCTTGATGTACCATTGTTTATACTGCACTGAGGTGGGCCCCAGTTCCAAAGTTCCAATTATACGAGGTCATTAGCCAAGATAAATGGGGATAAGATATGTTTCATATAAATAAAGAATGTAATGAGGTGAGGCTAGCAGGTGGTGTGGTGGTGAAGGTGCTAGACTCTCACATGGCTCACCACATTTGGAGTCCCAGAACGGGTGACTTGCTTTCTCATTTTCCCTTTCTCTCTCTCTTGTCACATTAAATAATAATGATAATAACAAATAAAATAAAATACATAGATAATTATTTTTAAAAAGAATATAATGAATAATGCACTGAGTCAATATCTATGACTGCCACTTTATATGCATTGGCCTGGAGACTATGGCTATAAATGTAAGCATATAGCAACTCAAGATTCATCGGGGAAACCAGGGGCCTTAAAGCTTGAGAGATCTGAGATCTAACCTTGGCTCTTTTACTCACTGGTTGCAAGATCTTCAACAAAATACCTAATCTCTCTTTGCTTCAGTTGACTCATAAATAAACAATAAAATATAATATCTGCGAGATGTAACTCTAACAAAATGTCAGAGATGATGAATGTACAAAGGGTCTTCAAAAAGTTTATAGAAAATATGTATTATGAAAAAAACTACACATGAATTTCAAAATTTTTTGCAACAAAACAAACTCAAACTTTAATTCCCCTTTTTCCAAAAGGTGTTTTGTTTTGTTTTGTTGCCATAGGCCATGTGTTCTCGCTAGAGAAAAAGGGACAGTGAGAAATCACCTCGCGGGGAGGAGGGGGCGCACATCACAATTGCTTCTCCTCTATTTTCCTCTTGGAATTTTGGGCACTCATGCATACACGTGCCTGGTGTGATTTTCAAACTCCCAGATCAGAAGCTCAAACCATAGTCAGTCATGCGGGAATCCAACGCCTTAAACACTTACACTGCCTGGTGGCTCTTCCACAAACTTTTTGAAGTTGCCTGCTAGTACCTGGCATATAGTGAGTGAACAACAACAACAACAACAACAAAAAGGTAATTAGTAACTGGTACTAGTTACTAAATGGGATTTTTTGACCATTCATAGTAAAAGGTTGCAGAAGAGTTGAAAATTGTCCCTGCATTCCTTAGGTTCGAGTCTTTTCCCAGCCCACTATAATTAGGCATTAGTCTCTTTATTGAGGTTATCAATGATTCTGTATTTCCAAATGCAAGGAATTCTGCAGGTACTCATCTTCTTTTCAGCTGTACTTGGCTGATCAACTAATTCCTTCTTCCTTTTTTAGGTTCCTTCATAACAGTTTCTTCTCTTGGCTATTAGAACACACTTTCCTAGATTTTCTCCTGCTTTCGTGGTTTGCTCCATTTCTGGATTTTCTTCCTCTGCTTCCTGGCCCATTTTTCTTCCTTCTACAATCTATGTGACAGCTCAGGCTCAAGGCTTTACCTACTATTTTTTTTGCTGATGACTTTACATTTACAATCTATTCTGAACCTCTTCAACCTTAGGTCATCTGTGCAAGCTTCCTGTTTAACACCTCTACTTGGTTGTCCATTTTCTATCTTCATGTAACCCCACTAATGCAGCTGCTATTTTTATTACCTTGATTATTGCAATAGCCTCTTATTTGGTGTCACCATTAGAACTCAGACTAGGCTCCACCCCACCTTTTCATCCGTTTTCCACATGACAGGTGGTGATGTTTTTTATAGAATACAATTCAGATGCCAACAAACAAGAGAATATGGAGGAGACAGACAAATTCCTGGATGCATATAATCTATCAAGAATGAATCAGGAGGATGTAGAAAAGCTAAATAGACCCATAACAACCCATGAGATTGAATAGGTAATAAGTAACCTCCCAAGAAAGAAAAGCCCATGTCCTGAAGGCTTCACTTCTGAATTCTACAAAACTTTTAAAGAAGAGTTAACCCCCATTCTCTTCTAATTATTTTTAAAGATCCTAAACAAAGGAAACCTTCAAAATTCATTTTATGATGCCTCCATGATCCTCATTCCCAAAACAGATAAATATATGACAAAAAAGGAAAACTACAGACCAATATCTCTAATGAATATAGATGCAAAAATTCTCAACAAGATACTTGCAAATCATATCCAACAACAACATATAAAAAATTATTCATCATGATCAGGTCGGCTTTATTCTAGGGATGCAAGGGTGTTTCAACATATCTGAGACTTTAAATATAATACACCAGATTAACAGAAAGAAAGATAAAAAACATATGATAATTTCAATTGATGCAGAGAAAGCATTCAGTAAAATACAAGATCCCTTCATGATTAAGATTTTCAGAAAGACTGGTATAGAAGGGTCATTTCTCAACACAATAAAATCCATACATGAAAAACCTATAGCTAAGAGTTCCAGACACCAGGTAGCCTGGGACCTTCACGCATCCCCACCCCTACACTTCTCTGGACCTCAGGTTGGTTGTGTGGGACTTTAAGACGAACTGGTATGCTACCCCAACCTACCTGCAAACCAGATAGAGCTGGTCAGCAGTTCAGGACACCAGCCTGGGGCTACAGGCCCATCAGCCCAGGACCCATCACTCATCCTCTGACTCTTCCCCACTTGCCTTTGGACTCTCTGAATTTTAGTGTTTTGAATAGTGCATGGTGCACATTGGGCGCCGAGCAATTTTTGAATTTTGGTGATTTGAATAGTGCGCAGCGCACATTGCGTGCTGCGCAATTTCCTTTTTTCGTTTTGTTTTTCTTTGCTCTTGAGGTGTTGCTTATTAGATCAGTTAGAGGCTCACCACTCCTTAGAAACAGAGAGGTCTTTGGGCCACCCAGGACCAGTGGCAACAGTTCATGGTAATGATGAGCAACAGGTAGGCCAACCATAAGAGAAATCATCAGTTTTCTAATCCTGCACAACGTTTAACACTCAGAGATACCTTAAATAAGTTAGGAACCAACATATAGATCACCTGATGACTAGGAACAATCGCAGAGGCTCAAGAAGTATGAGCAACCAACAAAAGGCCTCTCCCCCAGAGGAAATCATCAAGCCTACATCACCCACAGTCAATACAGTAGACATTGTGGACATGTCTGATAAGGAATTCAGAATATTTTTAGTGACCAAACTACCTGAGATGGAAAAGAAAAGAGACAAGGAGCTCCAGGAGATGAGGAAGTCCTTTCATGACTTGAAAGAAGAAATAGATACCTTAAACAAGAACCAGGTGGAACTTCTAGGGTTGAAGAATGTGATACAGGAAATCAAAACCTTCCTTGAGAGTATTAAAAGTAGGTTAGATCACGCTGAAGATCAAATCTCTAATGAAGAAGAAAAAACATCTGACTTAGAAAAAAGTATTAAGAAGATTGAGAAAACAACCATGAAAAATGAGGATAATATACAAGGAATACTGGATACCATCAAGTGCCCCAACATCGAGATAATTGGTATCCTAGAAGAAGAGGAAAATAATAAGGGCCTAGATCATTTATTTTATGAAATTATGGAAGAAAACTTCCCAAACCTAGAAAGGCATTCAAATATCCAGACCCAAGAAATACATAGGACCCCGAGTAGAATCAACCCAAGAAGATCCTCTCCAAGGCACATCATAGTCAGACTGGCAAAGACAACAGTTAAAGACAAGATACTAAAATTGGCAAGAGGGAAACGCCAAGTTACTTACAAAGGTCACCCTACCAGGCTAACATCAGATTTCTTGGCAGAAGCATTGCAGGCAAGGAAAGAATGGGGAAATACAGTCAAAGTGTTGAATGAAAAACAATTTTAACCAAGAATACTGTGCCGGCAAGATTATCTTTCATAA
>NW_006160056.1:2847022-2857958 GCF_000334495.1 Tupaia belangeri chinensis
AATTCATAGCAATTAGTGTGCATAAGAAAAGGATAGAAAGATGGCACATAGATAACCTATCATCATGCCTCAGGGAATTGGAAAAACAACAACGAACAAACCCCAAAAATGCCAGGCGAAAAGAAATAATAAAGGTTTGAGCAGAAATAAATGAAATAGAAAATAAACAAACCATACAGAATGGTTTGTTTAATAATAAATGAAAGCAAAATCTGGTTCTTTGAGAAGATTAACAAGATCAACACACCATTGGCTAGACTGATCAAGAAGAAGAAAGAAAGAAACCAGATTAATCAAATATGTGATGAAACAGGCAATATTACAACAGACATAGTAGAAATACAAAATATCATTAGAGGATACTATGAACGTCTATATGCCAACAAACAAGATAACTTGGAGGAGATGGACAAATTCCTGGATGCATATAATCTACCAAGATTGGATCAGGAGGACATAGAGAACCTGAATAGACCCATAACAAGCCAGGAGATTGAATCAGTAATAACCTCCTGACAAAGAAAAGCCCAGGTCCAGATGGTTTCACTTCTGAATTCTACAAAACTTTTAAGGAAGAGTTACCTCCTATCCTACTAAAATTATTTCTAAAGGTTCAAAAGGAAGGAAGCCTTTCAAATTCATTTTATGAAGCCTCCATCATCCTCATCCCCAAAACATATAAGAACATGACAAAAAAGGAAAACTACAGACTAATATCATTGATGAATATAGATGCAAAAATTCTCAACAAGATACTTGCAAATTGCATCCAAAAACATATAACAAAGATTATTCATCACGACCAGGTAGGCTTTATCCCAGGGATGCAAGGGTGGTTCAACATACACAAGATCATAAATGTAATACACCACATTAACAGAAAGAAAGATAAAAACCATATGATCATTTCAATTGATGCGGAGAAAGCATTTCCCTCAGTAATATTGGTATAGAAGGGTCATTTCTCAACACAATAAAAGCCATCTATGAAAAACCTACAGCTAACATTATACTGAATGGGGAAAAGCTAAAAGCTCTTCCACTAAAAACGGATACTAGGCAAGGCTGCCCACTTTCTCCACTGCTCTTTAATATAGTACTGGAAGTCTTAGCTAATTCAATCAGAAAAGAAAACAATATAAAAGGCATTTTGATAGGCAAAGACGAGTTGAAAATTTCTTTATTTGCAGATGACATTATGGTATACTTAAAAGACACAAAGGTCTCCATGAAAAAACTTCTTGAAGTAATAAGTGAATACAGCAAAGTGGCAGGATACAAAATCAACATCAAAAAATCTATAGCATTTCTATACACAAAAAAACAAGTTGAATGAAGTAGATCTGAAGAAAGGAATTCAATTTACCATAGCCACTAAATGTATAAGATACCTAGGGATAAACCTAACTAAGGAAGTCAAAGACTTTTACAAAGAAAACTCAAAAATTAAAATCTCAAAAAGATATTGAAAAGGACACAACAAAGTGGAAGGACATCCCATGTTCCTAGATTGGAAGAATTAATATAATCAAAATGGCATTTCTACCCAAATTAATTGCATATTTAACACAATTCCGATCAAAATACCAGAGACATTCTTCACAGATCTAGAAAAGACAATCATAAAATGTGTCTGGAATCATAAAAGACCTCATATTGCCAAAGCAATCCTGTGCAAGAAGAGTGGAGTGGGGAGCACATATCACTCCCTGGTCCCAAAATACACTATAAAGCTGTAATAATTAAAACAGCATGGTATTGGCAAAAAATCAGACCGGTGAACCAATGGAATAGAATAGAGACCCCAGAAATAAACCCCAATGCTTACGGCCAACTGATTTCTGACAAAGGATACCAGCCTATCCATTGGGAAAAGGAAAACCTCTTTAGCAAATTGTACTGGAAAAACTGGGTATCCACCAGCAGAGAGATGAAACTGAATCCCCATCTTTCACCATTAACAAGAATCAACTCAAAATATATGAAATATCTAAACCTAAGGCCTCAAATTATAAAACTACTGCTGGAAAACACCAAAGAAACTCTAGGAGACATTGGGATAGGCAAAGGCTCCTTAAATAAGACTCCCAGAGCATGGACAATAATCCCTAAAAGAGACAAGTGGGACTATATCAGATTAAGACGCAAAGGACACAGTAATTAGTGTGAATTGACAGCCCCCAATATGAGGGAATATTTTTTTGAACTATGCCTCAGATAAGGGACTAATAACCAGAATACAGAGGGAACTCAAGCAATTTACGTGAAAAAACAAAACAAAACAAAAAAAAAACAACTAACACAATTAAAAGATGGAGAAATGAGCTGAACAAAAGTCTCTCTAAGGAAGATATACAAACAGCCGAAAAGCATATAAGGAAATACTCAACATTCCTCATCATAAAAGAGATGCAGAGTAAAACCACAATGAGATACCACCTAACTCCTGTCAGAATGGCGAAGATTAAAAATACAAAAAGTTGTAAGTGTTGGTGGAGTTGTGGTGAAAGGGGAACTCTCCTATAGTGTTGGTGGGAATATAACTTGGTCTGGCTACTGTGGAAAACAATATGGAGGTTCCTCAAAGATCTATAAATAGAACTACCATTTGATCCAGCAGTCCTACTTCTGGGTATCTACTCAAAGGACAGGAGAATACTCAGTCAGAAAAGTTGAGACATCAATGTTTATTGCAGCATTATTCATGATCGCTAAGACATGGAACCAACCCAATGCCCACAAACAGATAAATGGATTGAAAAAGTGTGGCAAGTATACTCTACGGAATACTATTCAGCCATAAAAAACAACAAGAACCTGGCATTTGATAGAAAGTGATTGAATATGGAAGATCTATTGTTGAGTGAAGCAAGTCAGGTTATGAAAGAAAGATATTGTATGTATCCACTTAATATATACTGACTATCCACAATCTATGGTAGATATTGAAGTATTGGAGGGTATAAAAGCAGTGAATGTAGTTATGGATGCTGAAGATAGTGTGTAATGAGGGGCAAGGGAGAAGGGAAGAGTATTGAGAATAAACAGGCATGACATTTGTGGGACATAGTTATGGTTTATTACCTGTTGAAGATAACATGTGTAGTATTCTCTACTGGACTGGTTTGAGAAATATTTCATGTTAGGTCAATTTTCTTTATAAACTAAATGATGTATAGTGATTGAATGTGTAAAAAAATAATGAGAATAATTGATAATAATCTGAAAAAAATGAAAAGCTATTTGATGATGATGTCTTTGTCTTGACTGATATGCATGGTAATCGTGCTGGAATTGTGCTTTAAATGCTATAAAGATATATATGAGTAAATGTAATACAAAAATATAATAATAAAAAAGTTAAAATAAATAAATAAATAAAATGCAATTTAAGGCATGTTCTTTCCCTGCTTAAAACCCTGTAGTGGCTCCCTATAGTTCTTAGGATAAAATCCAAACTCTTCAAGACCTGTAATGCTGGTCCTACTTACAGGGCAACCTGCCTTCCCTTCAGTTGTGAGGGAAAGGTGCCTCTTTCACTCCCTCACTACACTTTGTCTCCTTCACTACGCTCCAGCCTCTGTAGTCTTCTCTCATAATCAAAAAGCCCAATTTAGGACCATTGCAATTGCTTCTTTTTCTCTAGAATGCATTTCCAGTGGCTGGTTTGTAGTTCACTTGTTACTATTTCAGAGGGACTTTTCCACAGTAACTCCACAGTCACTGTCTATCACATTATCCTGCTACATATTTTTTTTTTCACAGAACTTATCACTTTCTTGAATATCTTATCTGTTCATTTGTCTCCTCCACTAGAGTGGCAACTGCATTAGAGCAGAAATCACATGTGTCGAACTCACCACTCTATTCTTCTCTTCTAGAAGAGTGATTGGTGATTACTCAAAAGATTTTTTGTTAGCAAATGAAGGAATGAATGAGAGTAGTGATAATGTTTAACTAACATCGAATAGCATCTGATAGTTTATGATATCCTGTTCACTTACATTACCTAGTTTCATCGCCATGATAATATATGAGATAGGCATTATTGCTATGCTCATTTACAGATGAACTGAATAATTGTGTGCGTTTTCACTTCCACATCCAAAAAGGAAAAGAACTGCATTTTTTAAGCCTCCAAAGAAGAGAGTCAAAAACTTTACCAAAATTATTTAATAGGCTGAGTTAACCGTCTGTGAACTTTTGCTTTTTGTTCTTAAGCAAATGTTAGAAATTGGACTACATGTGTTTCTATCCTGAACACTACAAACCATTCAGAGAAAATGCTCCCTATTATTCCTGGGTCCAGATGCAAGAGGTCCATGGTAGTCAATGCTCTGTAATTAAATGAGATTTCAGGCTGAGCTTCTAATCCCCTGAGACACAGAATGTGCAGCTGTACTAATAACTCGGCCTATTATATGAAAAGCCAGCCGAGTCCTTATTTCTTTCTGTGCACACACACACACACACACACACACTCACACATATACATTCACATATTTTTAAAGCCAACAGCAATCTAAACACAAGGTTCTCATTCTGTCTTTAAATATGGGAAATAATATTAGATTAAGTTAATATAATCACTAACATCATGTTCCATAAATTGAAAACTAATGCAGCTTTGTACCCCAACCCCCAGACTGCCCCCAAATCAGAATTTCCCAAATGCCCAGACCCACACTTTTCAATGATAAAATATATGTACCCCACTTAGAGTAAGGTGCATAATTTAATATTTTATTGTGTTTGATTTATAGGCTTCCTCAGTCCTTATTAAATTTAAGTTTTTACAATTGAGGAAAGGCCTTAAAGAAAACATATTTTGTGGTTAAAGATGTATCCCACATGTGCTGGGCTAGCAATTTAAAAGGCGGGATAACTCCTTTCTGAGCCTTCATAGCACTGCTGAAATTTCTGATTGCAGGTCTGAGGTTACAGGGCTGAAGTAGAAAGGGCCAGCCAGTATTCAGAATCCAGACTGAGAGCAATACCTTTTCTTTTTCTTTTTTTTTCTTTTTTTTTTTTTGAGGTCAGATGTTACATCAAAATCCACTCCAGGATAAAATCTTGTATGCAAAGCCTTAAAGAATTATATCAACATTTTACTTAAAATTTTTCCTTTAAAAGAAAAGACATTTTAAGGGGGTAGGGAAGGTGATTTGCTTCTGATAACTTTGGCAAGGCCTTCGCTAAGTACACTTTCAAAGCAGCAATTCCCAAACTGACGAAGACCTGGACATGACCTCAGATATCTGCAGCTTGAAAAATGTTATACAGAGCAGCAGACATTCTCAGGCAGGAAACCCAGGTCCTGATGAACACATAGAGGTGCCTTTTTCTGAAGCCCTTTTCTGCCCTGCAGACTTTGGCCGCTGAAAATGGTCCAAGCTATAGGACTGACATCACTGCAGAACGGAAATATCCTTTCAGCTTTTCCAAACTAACAATCCCTCCTTGCCTCAGTTCAACTCGAATACCCCTTAACCATAAAGATGTTTCCAAACTTCTCGTCCCTAAGGGATGTTTTTCATGTTTCTCTTGCATTTTTGCATTCCTGTTATCCCAGTGGTCATTCTCTGTCCTATCGCCTGTTCATACAATAGTGGAGAAAAGGCTTTGCTCTGTACTTGTCCTTTTTCTCTTCTCAAACCCATCTTTGATTCTTCTCTCACACCACTACATCTCATCAACCACTAACTTTTTTTTTTTTTGGAGAGGTTTTTGCTATAGGGAGCATGTGCTTGCAGGAAAGACAGAGAGACAGAAAGCAAGAAATCACACCCCTCCCCCCCAGGGGGGATGGTCACGCCACAATCCCTTCTCCTCCATTCTCCTCTCGGGATCTTGGGCACGCATGCACACACATCCAGCGTGAGTTTAAGCCACCAGGTTCAGGACTCGAACCATGGTTGACTACATGGGAGTCCAGCAACATAGCCATTATGCCATCTGCTGGTCCCAAACACTAACTCTTAATTATTCCATTTCCTCAATATCTCTGAAAACAATTTACTTCTATTTCTACTACTCTAAGGCCATGCCACCTCCAGGTTTTGTGTTGGCCATCACAATAATCTAATTGGTTTTTCTGACTCAAGTACTGTCCCAGCCTTTCCCTTACCTATTCATTCCTTCCTCTGCAACCAGAGTGATTTTTCTGTAACTCCTGTGTATCTGATCATCTCATTCCTCTGCTTAAAACCTTTGGTATCTTCCCATTGCCTTAGAGATAAAAATCTAAATTCCTTAACATGGTGTAAGAAGTTTTTATCAGCATCTCCCCCTTTTTTCCTCTCTCGCACTACCCTCTACACTCTAGACATACTTAACTCCTACGGGTTTCTCCAGTGAAGACTCATAGGCCTCTCTTTGCTTGCTGAGGCCTTTGCCTATGCTGTCCCTACTCTTTTCAAATCTCTATACCTGGGTAATTTTATTCTCAAATGCCATCTCTACCTGTACTCCTTACTTGACCTCCTTACCTTACTCTTTTCTCCCATAGTTGGATGTAACTTCTTTCTGTTTTGCCTTTTATTTCTTCACCTGGCTCAGTGCCCAGTATATAGAAAGGCATTTAATAGATATTGAATAAATTAATCTCTGTATCTTCTACACATCTTGACTTTATGCCTTGTTCAATGGGTGTTCAGTCCCAATTTGATGACTCAGACAAAATTGACACATTGTTCAAATCATCTGATAGAAACCCCAGGTCTATTGGGACCTTGAATAATACAATTAGTTGCCTTCAGCATGATTAAAATGATATTTGTTTTAAAATGGATTTGATCAGTTGATTAATAATATTTGACCACTGAAGTGACCAGAATAAACAGACCATAGGTGCTGTAATCATTTTGCAGATGTTAGGGTTTAATTTTTATTCTCAAGTGGCAACTCCTTCTATTGGCTAAAAATGAACTAGTGTAGACATTGGTAAGAATTACAAATAACCCAATACTGCTTATGTTAATAACTATTTCTAAACAGTTAGCATATTCTTTTGTGTATCAACTCTGTTAATCCTCGCAACTCAATGAAGTAGATGATACTATTCTACTTAGTAGAGGAAACACTGAGATGGAGAGAGGTTAAATAACTTGATCAGTCATTCATCTAGAGACTGGTAGAGATAAAAATCTGAACCTCAGTAGTCTTATTTTTGATTTCATACTTTTAAACATTATATTGTGTTGCCACCACTCTTTGCTGTAATAACTAACTAGGGACATAGCACTAGAAATGGGTGAATTTATGAGCTATGCAAATATCTTAGGAGTGTTTTGCATGGGCAGCATGCATAATGGTTAGGAAACTAGGCTAGCCTTTGTCATAACTGCTGGAATTGATTTTAATAAAGCTTTGCAAGCAAGTCATAAGAGAAATGGGAGCAATTTGGAAATAAATTACTTCCATTATGCTGTAGGATCTCCTATATACTGTGGCATTTAGGAATTATTCACAGATGTATGTTTACAGTTAAAAAATCAACTATACTGTGCTCAATTATATCAGAGGAAAACTCTAGTAAACAGCTTTTAATTGGATTGAAATTAAGATAAATTTAGGATAATGAAGGAAAACGTCTTAGCAGCAAGATTTATAGACTGTGTGTAAAACTCCCATTGGAAGTGAAAGAAGCCCAGTATTTTGAAATGTAGAATTTACTTGCACATGAGGAAAAAAGATTATGTGTACAATCAATTTCTATGTAGTCATGAAATTCTTTTGAAACAATGTAAGGTATATGTGGGTTATTCAATAGGCAGACAGGAACATGTTTTGTTACAAAGTCATTTGCTAATATGGGTGACAACAAAATTTGTTGAAATCGAATTATAGATGATGAATAATCAACTTAGCTATAAGGACTCTATAATGTAGGCATGAAATGTTCAGAAAATGAAAAAAACGAAGTTATAAAATATTCTCTGAGAAGAGATGCTGCATTTATTACAACAGGAAATGAGATCATAGATTATATACATCCTGAAAGCAGGAAAAAGAGATGGGATTTATTTTTCTCTTCCTCTAATTCTAGGGTTTATACAATAGAAGCTTTAAAAAACGGATTCTTTAACAATATTGGTAATATGTGGTATGTTTTAAAGGATGCTACTAAAGGTTGTCTGTATTTTATTCTTAAAATATTTTTTTCCAGAGAGCATGTGCACTTGTCAGAGAGATGTGTGTGTGTCGGTGGGGGGGAGGGGGCTGACAGGGGATCAGGCAGAAGGAGAAAGTACCCCCCAGCAGGATATGCTTACATTGCAATCCCTTCTCCTTTATTTCTTTATTTTGTCAGGATTTGGGGCACACACACACACCTGCCCTGTTTTTCAAACCATAGATTCAGGATTTGAACAGTACCATCAGCCATGTGGATCCAATTCCACCAACCACCAGGCTGTGGCACCAGCCTTAAAGGCTCCCTTTAAAATCACATAAGTGAATTGCTACGAACTATGATACATCTCAACTCTTTCTGTTCCAAGTGTGGTCTATGCAGCAATTCAGTGTCACTTGAGAGCTTCCTAGAAAATTATTTGTTGACGATAACACGTATGTTGATGTGCTTGATTGAGCCAATATACAGTGTATTCTGGATGGGAAATCTCGTTTTGTATGCTGTCATGGTGTATAGTGAAGGAATGTAAATAAATAAATTTAAATAATAAAAAAAGAAAAAAAGAAATCCAGATTCTCAGGCCCATCCCAGACCTACTGAATCCGAATCTTTGTCTTAACCAGAGCCCAGGTGAATTTGTGTGCACATTTGGAAACATTGGTCTAAATAACAAATCTGTGGCCCAAAAGAGTTCACATTTTTCCTTTTTTTTCACAAGAGTAACGTGTTGTGGTATCTACCTTACTAACATTGTTTCTACTTCCCTCTCAAGCCATCTTTCCCTTTATGTCTAAGCCAGACAGAACTTGTCGCATTTCTGGAATATGAGGTATTCTTTTATGCCTTTACCCAGCTTTTTGTCCCTATCTTCATTTGACCCCATTGGCATTCAGGACTCTGTAACCTTTTTCTGTCCCTTTCTCATTCTATTCTCATAGTGCTTGCTATCTTATAACTCTAATCACACCGTAATGTAATTGTTAACATGCTCTCTTTCAATACATTCTTGTCGCATTTCTGGAATATGAGGTATTCTTTTATGCCTTTACCCAGCTTTTTGTCCCTATCTTCATTTGACCCCATTGGCATTCAGGACTCTGTAACCTTTTTCTGTCCCTTTCTCATTCTATTCTCATAGTGCTTGCTATCTTATAACTCTAATCACACCGTAATGTAATTGTTAACATGCTCTCTTTCAATACATTCTGAGCATCTCAAGGGGAAAAATGTGTTAGCCACTTTTCAAACCCTAATTCTTTTTTTCTTTTAAATTTATTTATTTTACATTCATTCATTGTACATCATCACAGCATACAAAACACTATTTCCCATCCAGAATATACTATATGTTGGCTTAATCAAGGGTATTACCATACATGTTATTGTCAACAAACAATTTTCCATTTCTTGTTTCTTATATATTTTTGCTTCTTTTTCTTTTTCTTTTCCCCATGATTCCCTATTTCTCACAATCCTAATTCTTATAAAATGTTTGCTGAATGAATGCTATATTTTTGAATGAAAAGTCATACTTGTGTATTTAATTAGCCACAGTACAGTAAAAAACTAAGAAGAAAAGAAGCCAAGTGTAGGATCTCTAAAATGTTGCCATTGTGGCTGATGCAGACACACATAGACCATTTAACCTAACGCATTAATTTATAATAAGCGAGGCAACTTCTGCAGAAAACATACCTCATCAGTTTAGATGGTCTCACATTTGACAGGTACTGTTCTGATGACCCCAACTGCTTCTAGAGCAGCATAACATGGGTCCATTGGAAGGTGACTTCCAAGTCTCTGGGTGAATCTCTGACAATGGCCTGTTCTGTGTTGTTAAATAAGTTTGCACTCTTTTCGTATAGCAATTTCTCTACCTATATTCTCTAATCTAATCTCTGATGACTCTCTAGAAAGATGTCCAGGGCCAGCAGTTGGTGTGGAGATTAAGGTGGGTGGCTGGATCCTACATGGCTGACTGAGCGGGTCAAGTTCCTGAACCTGTGGTAGCGGTTCAAGTTCCTGACCCTGTGGTTTGAAAATCACTCCGGGTACATGTGAATGCATACCTAAAATTTCAAGATGAGAATAGTGAAGAAGGGACTGTGGTGTGCCCATTCCCCCAGGTGGTGATTTTTCACCCACCCCCCCATCACTCTCTCTGTCTCTTTTTGGTGAGCACAAAAGCCCTCTAGGAAACAAAGTAAGAAAGATGTCTAAGTTGTCATTGCAGACTTTTCTGAAAGATTTCTTAATTTCAGGACACATAGTTGGAGGCAAGGTAATTTCTGCCAAATTTTACTAGGAATTCCTGGTCAAATTTGTTTTTTCCTCAATTGAACAAACATTGGTTAAGTTTTATAAGATATCTTCACTTATGATCCAGCAATTCCACTCCTGGGTATCTACCCAAAGGACAGGAGAGCACTCAGTCGGAAAAGTGCTTGCACATCTATATTCATTGCAGCCTTAGTCACGATTGCTAAGATGTGGGACCAAGTCAAATGTCCACAAACAGATGAATGGATTAAAAATTGTGGCACATATACTCCATGGAATACTATTCAGCCATAAAAAACAACAAGGTCCTCAAATGTGATAGAAATTGGATGAATATGGAAGATTTGTTGCTGAGTGAAGCAAGTCAGGCTATGAAAGAGAGACATTGCATGCCTCTACTTAATATATACCGAATGTCTGCACTCTATGGTAGAGACTGAAAGACTGGAAAACATGAAAGTATTAAAAATTGTAATGGACACTAGAGACAAAGTGGAAAGAGAGTGTGAGAAAGGAAGAGCG
>NW_006160056.1:2858294-2888071 GCF_000334495.1 Tupaia belangeri chinensis
ATGTATATAAGTATATACATATATATATATATAAGAAGGCAGACACAAAAGGCTACATATTATATGATTTTACATAAATAGAATTCTGGCAAAGGCAAAACTATAGTATTGGCAGAAATATATCATTTGTTGCCAAGATATGGTAGTAGAAGAAGAACCTAATTGCAAATGAACACAAGGGAACATTTTATGGTGGTGGAGATTTTCTGTATTTTTTATTGTGGTGGTGATTAAAAAGCTATCCACATCTGTCAAATCTCAACAAGCTGTATACTGTAAAAAGTTGGCATTTATTATATGTAGATAATATCACAATACCCCCCCAATATATAAAAGATAGGACCAGCAGGTGGCGTGGTGGTTAAGATACTAGACTCCCATATGGCCATCCGCTGTTCAAATTCCATACCCAGTAGCTTACTTTCTCACTTTCCCTATCTCTCTGTCTGTCTCTGGTGACTGTGCATGTTCTGTAGCAAGTAAGAAAATAATAATAGTAATAATTAATAAAATAAAATAAATAGTTGTTTAAAAATGGAAGATTTAAAAATCAACATAACTTGGAGGAGTATGGCATTTAGGGACATTTTGTGTAATATTATTCAGAGAATCTATGATTAAGTTACCATTTAGGTTCCAGATAGTGAGGGTTAGAAATTTTTAAAAATCTGTAAACATCTGGGCAAAGTTAAGAGAAAAATAGATCATTTAAAAAATCCACTCATCTGAGCAGAAATTTAATATTTTTATTTGCATATACCCCATGAAGCACACACTTAAAAAATATGGGAACACGAGAGAACGAGATAACATTCAACAGCAAACAATAGCAGAAGAATAGTAAAAACAATGACTCATTGTGTCTGTTGCTGATAAAATGGTAGATGTAGGAATCTTGGAAAATTGTGATAAGAATGCCTAAATATGCTAGACACAATACTAAGACAAATTTTAATGCATAGTTGAATTGGCAAGACTGCAAAGAAAAGCTTTGGAGAAAAGCGGAAATCCAGAGAGTTGACTGTGCACTGGAGTAGGTAGTTGCCCTGGGAACCTAGAGTTCAGGTTTTCAGAATTTCCAAGGAGGGATGAGTGACAGTGCGGAGGGTACACCTAAGGAGGGTGGGTATGATCAGATAGCAATTCACCTGCTAAAAGCTGGACCCTCCAAGACTGGGTGAATGGAGTGGGAATATCTCTTAAAGAGAGAAAGTGAATAAACTTGTTTAAGTTTTTCTCTGTTGTAGGATGAAGGATAAAGATGTGTTCTAAAATGTCACAACCAGATGCCTGTCTTCAAGTGGATTGGGATAATTATTTGTAGTGTTCAAGCTAAGAATCTACTTAAATGGTCCATGGATAGCGGTCTCTACTGATATCCACAAGAGCATTCTAACAACATGGTACATTTTATAACTAAGATTTTGTGGAGGGGCCAGCAGAGGTTAATGTGAACTGAAGAAACCCACCCTAAACCTGAAGTTTTAAAGAATTAACATTCCAAGAAACACACGCAAGATTAAAAAAAAAAATACACATTTAAGTAAGCCACCATTAGAAAGTTAGCAGAGACAATAAAGACTAAAGCTACTAAATGCTTGATAAATTTGTAAAAGTAACTATGTGGCATATGCTTAAGTAAATTAAAGAGACTATTCAAAATACAAAGTTAAAAATACCAAGAAGACACTATAAGAAGTACCAAGTTGTTAAAAAAAATATTTCTAGAAATATAAGATTTCTAAAAATAAAATAAATTAAATATACAATGGGATAAATAGTAGTTAGGAAAAACATTAAAAGAAAATAATTAAATGGTTATTCCAACTGAAGAGGCTATCATTTCACACCTTAGTTAGAGATTAGAAATATGAAAAATATGAGGGCTTGGGTAAGAAATTCTCACCTAGAAAAATAAAAGCAAAATATATGAGAAACGAGAAATGGAAAATTATTTGTAAATAAATAAATTTAAAACAAAATAAAAAATAAATTCTCCTCTATGTCTACTGCTTGTTTCAGACAGAGGATAGAGAAAAGGCAATATCTGAAGTGGCAAAGTGAGAATCTTCAGTTTTCGAAAAATGGGCCATGTAAAATGTGGGAGGTCGCAAACATCGCAAGCAGTATAACTAACAAGTTCTACTTTTAGATACATTTGGTGAAACTGTAGGAAATCGAAGACAAAGCAAATACCTTAAAAGTAGAAAGAAGAAATAAATCTGAAAGGCTGTGCAGTGTAATGATTAAGAGTGTAGATTCTGAAGCCCGACTGCCTGGATTCAAACCTAGGTTCTGGAGCTAACAAGTCGGTTGCCTCAGTTTCTTCATCTATAAACATGAGTATAATGGTAATAGCACTTACTCCACAGTGGAGACATAAAGAGTAAATGCCATCACGCAAAAATATAGCAAAAATATTCCCTGACACAATATAACTCTGTATGCTTTAACTTTTTTTAAATTCTTATTATGACTATTATTTATGTAGGAAGGACTTCTCAAGAGCAGTAATGAGGCCATAGGAGAGTAAAATGTTATCTACACATTTCTGAAAGTAATTGTATACCCAGTAAAATGATCTTTCAAGACGAAAAGTAAAATTACCTTTCAAGAAGAAAATAACTGTACACACAGTAAAATTATCTTTCTTGAACAAGGTTGGATTAAAGTCATATATACATATGTATATATGTATACATATGTATATACTTATATACATATATATATATAAGAAGGCAGACACAAAAGGCTACATATTATATGATTTTACATAAATAGAATTCTGGCAAAGGCAAAACTATAGTATTGGCAGAAATATATCATTTGTTGCCAAGATATGGTAGTAGAAGAAGAACCTAATTGCAAATGAACACAAGGGAACATTTTATGGTGGTGGAGATTTTCTGTATTTTTTATTGTGGTGGTGATTAAAAAGCTATCCACATCTGTCAAATCTCAACAAGCTGTATACTGTAAAAAGTTGGCATTTATTATATGTAGATAATATCACAATACCCCCCCAATATATAAAAGATAGGACCAGCAGGTGGCGTGGTGGTTAAGATACTAGACTCCCATATGGCCATCCGCTGTTCAAATTCCATACCCAGTAGCTTACTTTCTCACTTTCCCTATCTCTCTGTCTGTCTCTGGTGACTGTGCATGTTCTGTAGCAAGTAAGAAAATAATAATAGTAATAATTAATAAAATAAAATAAATAGTTGTTTAAAAATGGAAGATTTAAAAATCAACATAACTTGGAGGAGTATGGCATTTAGGGACATTTTGTGTAATATTATTCAGAGAATCTATGCTTAAGTTACCATTTAGGTTCCAGATAGTGAGGGTTAGAAATTTTTAAAAATCTGTAAACATCTGGGCAAAGTTAAGAGAAAAATAGATCATTTAAAAAATCCACTCATCTGAGCAGAAATTTAATATTTTTATTTGCATATACCCCATGAAGCACACACTTAAAAAATATGGGAACACGAGAGAACGAGATAACATTCAACAGCAAACAATAGCAGAAGAATAGTAAAAACAATGACTCATTGTGTCTGTTGCTGATAAAATGGTAGATGTAGGAATCTTGGAAAATTGTGATAAGAATGCCTAAATATGCTAGACACAATACTAAGACAAATTTTAATGCATAGTTGAATTGGCAAGACTGCAAAGAAAAGCTTTGGAGAAAAGCGGAAATCCAGAGAGTTGACTGTGCACTGGAGTAGGTAGTTGCCCTGGGAACCTAGAGTTCAGGTTTTCAGAATTTCCAAGGAGGGATGAGTGACAGTGCGGAGGGTACACCTAAGGAGGGTGGGTATGATCAGATAGCAATTCACCTGCTAAAAGCTGGACCCTCCAAGACTGGGTGAATGGAGTGGGAATATCTCTTAAAGAGAGAAAGTGAATAAACTTGTTTAAGTTTTTCTCTGTTGTAGGATGAAGGATAAAGATGTGTTCTAAAATGTCACAACCAGATGCCTGTCTTCAAGTGGATTGGGATAATTATTTGTAGTGTTCAAGCTAAGAATCTACTTAAATGGTCCATGGATAGCGGTCTCTACTGATATCCACAAGAGCATTCTAACAACATGGTACATTTTATAACTAAGATTTTGTGGAGGGGCCAGCAGAGGTTAATGTGAACTGAAGAAACCCACCCTAAACCTGAAGTTTTAAAGAATTAACATTCCAAGAAACACACGCAAGATTAAAAAAAAAAATACACATTTAAGTAAGCCACCATTAGAAAGTTAGCAGAGACAATAAAGACTAAAGCTACTAAATGCTTGATAAATTTGTAAAAGTAACTATGTGGCATATGCTTAAGTAAATTAAAGAGACTATTCAAAATACAAAGTTAAAAATACCAAGAAGACACTATAAGAAGTACCAAGTTGTTAAAAAAAATATTTCTAGAAATATAAGATTTCTAAAAATAAAATAAATTAAATATACAATGGGATAAAAAATAGTTAGGAAAAACATTAAAAGAAAATAATTAAATGGTTATTCCAACTGAAGAGGCTATCATTTCACACCTTAGTTAGAGATTAGAAATATGAAAAATATGAGGGCTTGGGTAAGAAATTCTCACCTAGAAAAATAAAAGCAAAATATATGAGAAACGAGAAATGGAAAATTATTTGTAAATAAATAAATTTAAAACAAAATAAAAAATAAATTCTCCTCTATGTCTACTGCTTGTTTCAGACAGAGGATAGAGAAAAGGCAATATCTGAAGTGGCAAAGTGAGAATCTTCAGTTTTCGAAAAATGGGCCATGTAAAATGTGGGAGGTCGCAAACATCGCAAGCAGTATAACTAACAAGTTCTACTTTTAGATACATTTGGTGAAACTGTAGGAAATCGAAGACAAAGCAAATACCTTAAAAGTAGAAAGAAGAAATAAATCTGAAAGGCTGTGCAGTGTAATGATTAAGAGTGTAGATTCTGAAGCCCGACTGCCTGGATTCAAACCTAGGTTCTGGAGCTAACAAGCCGGTTGCCTCAGTTTCTTCATCTATAAACATGAGTATAATGGTAATAGCACTTACTCCACAGTGGAGACATAAAGAGTAAATGCCATCACGCAAAAATATAGCAAAAATATTCCCTGACACAATATAACTCTGTATGCTTTAACTTTTTTTAAATTCTTATTATGACTATTATTTATGTAGGAAGGACTTCTCAAGAGCAGTAATGAGGCCATAGGAGAGTAAAATGTTATCTACACATTTCTGAAAGTAATTGTATACCCAGTAAAATGATCTTTCAAGACGAAAAGTAAAATTACCTTTCAAGAAGAAAATAACTGTACACACAGTAAAATTATCTTTCTTGAACAAGGTTGGATTAAAGTCATTTTGTAACCAAAAAACTTTATCACTAACATTTTACCGAAGAAACTTCTAGAAAAGATACAACAGAAAGAATATGATTCCATAAGAAAAGCCTTCAAATGTAAAAAGGAAATGGTAAACTTTTCAGTAAGCATAAATAAATATCCACCAGATTAAATAGTGCTAAGGTATGATATGTAGAGTTAAAGAGATAATAAGCAGCAATAGCATAGTGATAAAAATGAACAATTAATGAACTAATCATGAAACTTGAGAAATTAAAAGGACAGGAGAGTAAGTCTAAAGAAAAAGGAGAAAAGAAAATAAAGACATAGTGAAAATTTAATGAAGTAGAAAACAAAGATCTACAATTTTTTTTCAGAATTATTTTATTTATTTATTTCACATGAGTTTTTCCAGAGAAAGACAGAGAGAGAAAGCAAGCATCCAGGTCTGGGACTTGAACCATGGTTGGCCATGTGGGAATTCCAATGCCTTAACCACCACGCCAACTACTGGGCCCCGAAGATCAATGATATTAACACTGGATCTCTGAAGAAACTTTGAAAATGGATGAAAGTTATAAATCCATGGGTCCACCCATGACTTCAGGAGTGAGCTGCGACCTGGTGCTAAAGAAACACAGCTGGCTTCATGTTGGGCACTCCCTGTATTATGAAAAAGAATAGGAAACATATAAATAATATTATTAATGAAAAAGGAGGACATAACTGGAGACAGGGAGTATTAGAGGGGTTTAGAGGCCACATGATATTTTAATTCAGAACATAAATTTGAGGTTCAAAGTCATTTGCCTTTGAATCCTAGATCTGCTGAATTTCAGCCATGTGATCCTGTGCCAGCCTTCTGATCACAGCGTCTTTTTTGGAAAAATAACAATGGATTGTGAATAAAAGAGGGATCAGCAGTTGGCGTAATGGCTATGTCGGTGCACTCCATGTAGCTGACTGCAGTTTGAGTCCCAGACCTAGTGGCTTAAACTCGCCAAGCACGTGTGTGTGCATGCCCAAGACCCAGAGAGGAGAATGAGGACAAGGGATTGTGGCATAGCCATCCCCCATGGAGGGTGATTTCTCACTTCCTATCTCTTTGTTTCTCTCTGACTTTCTGGCGAGCGCACACACCCTTTAGCAAAAACATCTCAAAAAAACAAAAAGATAAAATAGAAAGTAAACTACTTGGTACATAAAAGGGCAGGAAAAAGTAGCTATACATTTCATTGTGTTTTTTTTTTTAATAGTAATACTATTTTTTAAGCTATGTGGAATAGGTCTGAAGTTCAAAAGAAAATGAAATACAATGTAATACATGTGTAAGACATTAAATAGTAACATAAACAGTTAATTTTTTTCTTTTTTTACATTAATCCACTGTATATTTTTACAGTATGCAAAGCGAAATTTCCCAATACAAATACACTATATATTAGACCAGAGATATTGCTGTACATGTTATCATCAACAAATAATTTTCCATTTTTGTGTCTCTTAAATGTTTTACTTCTTATTTTCCCCCTTGATTCTTTCCCTTTCACCTCCCCCCCCCACTATATTTCCCACCTTCCTCCCACACTGTTTCTAGTATCCACAGTTGCTCTCCATGGCTTTATATTCTCCAATCTTTTAATTTCTGCCATAGAGTGAAGAAATTCTGTATATATTAAGTGGGGACATACATTGCCTCTCTTTCATAGTCTGGCTTGCTTCGTTTAGCAGTACACCATCCATATTTATCCACCTTCTATTAAATGCCAAGGTCTCATTGTTTTTTTTTATGGCTGAGTAGTATTTTGTAGTGTATATATGCCACACTACTCAATCCATTGATCTGTTCTTGGACATTTGGGTTGATTCCATTACTTTGCAATTGTGAGTAATGCTGCAATAAACATGGATGTGCAAGTGCTTTTCTGACTGAAAGTATTCCTATCCTTTAGGTAGATACCCAGAAGTGGAATTGCTGGATGGTATGGTAGTTCTATTTGTAGGTTTTTGAGGAACCTACATATTGTTCTCCACAGTATCTATACTAATTTACATTCCCACCAACAGTGTAGGGGAATTCCGTTTTCACCACAGCCTCACCAGGACTTACCATACTTTATTTTTTTAAATCTTAGCCATTCTGAGTGGGATTAGGTGGTATCTTATTACCATTTTAATTTACATCTATCTCCCTTACGGTAAGAGATGTTGAGCATTTTTTCATATGCTTTTTGGTTGTTTGAATATCTTTCTGGAAGAGTTGACTGTTTGGCTCATTTGCCCATCTTTTAATTGGACTGAATATTTTCTTGCAGGTAAGCTGCTTAAGTAAAACCCAAAAAGATTCATAGAAAAATTCCAGAAGGTGATAAATGAATACAGTAAATTGGCAGGATACAAAATGAACACACAAAAATCTGTAACATTTCTATACACCAACAATGAGCAGACTGAGGTAGAATTTAAGAAAGCAATCCCATTTACAATAGCCACAAGAAGTTATAAGATAACTAGGGGTAAACCTAGCCAAAGAAGTCAAATATCTCTAGAAGGAAAACTATGAAAAACTAAAAAAAGAAATTGAAAATGACACAAAAAAGTGAAAAGATATCCCATATTCCTAGATTAGAAAAATTAATACTGTGATTTTTTTTTTTAATCATTGGAATTCAAGAGCCATTCCACTGAGTAGGGGAATTCCCTTTTCACCACAGCCTCATCAGGACTTATCGTTCTTTATTTTCTTAAATCCTGGTTTTTGGTATATAAATTGAGTGTCAAGAAACAGGGATAGACAAGGAATGGAGGAGATTTGATGGGCGGGAAACACAGTAGCAAACATAGAAAGGGATTCACAAAGCCAAAGTCAGTCTTGCAAGTGGAAAAATCACAGTGCACTGTATTTTACAACTTCGAAAACTTAGAATATGCTGAGAAGTAGCTGTACTTGGTAACACTAAGAAAACATATAATCAGAAATGTGTTTGCAGGGGGCAGATGGTGGCACAGTGGTAATGCAATTGCATTCATATTGGAAAGTCTCTGGTTCACGTTTCAAGCCCTCCTTCTACATGCCAGGTGTACACAGTCTAGATTAGCTCAGGTCAGGGACGACTCACCATGTGATGACTTTATTGGGGATGCTTGTGTGTATCTCTGACTTTCTCTTTCATGAAAGAAATAAGTAAACTTTTAAAAGATGGATTTGCAGTCACCTTACATTCTCAGCCCCCTATTTCTCCCTCTGTGCACACTCCAAACATATTCGCTATAAATCTTGGTGTTAGGAATGGCTGCTGCAGAAGGATTAGATTAAAACAGTAACATAAGGAAGAGAATAGGGCCAGGCCACGTTTCTATTTTAAAATTTAGAACACCAAATTAGTAGACACAATGGGCTGGGACACAGAGAGGTTGTTTAAGTCCTTCCTCCCCCTTCCAACTGAATCACACCTTAATTATTTCATCTGGAGAAGAATCTGACCTTGTTCAAACACCTCGAAAGAAGGGTTCAATGATGTGATCATTCACATTCCTGTGTTTTAATCCTCTTGGCACATCACTAGCTCTGAGCACATATTTGACAAATAAGGGTAGTGAATAATTTTAACAGTTGTGGTAGTGGAACCTTGATATTTGGGAAATATATTTATATTTCACCTGTACATAGAGTATATTATGTCAGGCTTTCTCCAATGTGGTCCTTCATGGGGGATGAGCAGTGTGCAGTCCTTAGTCCAGTAATCCTATCTTCACCTTTAACACAAGACTCTCAGATCAAAATGTTTGGTATTTTCTAGGAGAGACTAGATGGCATTGTCTACTTAGATACTATAGAGAATCCTGAGGAGTCCAAAAAGTTTGTCATTTCTTTTAATGGAGACACTCTCAGAAGTAGGGTCCCAGAAGAAGATGCAAACCCACAGATCCGTGCCAGGCTCCAGCAATGAGCTGCTGCCCAGCGCCTTCCTGCCCAGGAGGCTTCCCAGCGTGGACCATACATCCTCCACTGGCTGCTTCTCCCTCTGAGTATCATGGCTGTCCCCTGAACAAACACATCCCAAACCTGGGCTGCTTAGGCCTCTGCCATTATGTTGTCCAGGGACCTTTCAGACAGCCTAAGGTCAGTGTTCTGAGTGATGACTGGGAGGTTGGCCCGGTTGGTCCTGGCTGCCTTAATGACTGAAGCTTGAACTGCCATCCAAAGGGTGACATTTGACAGTGTTTACACCTTAGCATTTCCAAAGAATCTCTGTCTTTGAGACAATTTCAGCACTGTCAGCTGTCTGCCAAGAACTTTTTTATTGTAAACAGCCAGGTGTTGGGACTGAGGAAAGCAAAGAAAACTTGCCATAAGAGACATATCTGCATCTGCGGGCTCAGTTTCTCCCATCCTTGTAACTTTCTGCTACTGTCTTACCATGTTAGCTTGGAGGCACAACTGGCCCTCACCCTGTGGAACTGATTCCTAAAACACTTTATAATTCTGGCTTAGAGCTGCTGGGCTGCCTCTGCTTGGGTGAAACCACTGTTTCATGGTGAATTGATCTCCTCTGTGCTGCCTTCTTCCTGTTCTGTCATAAAGTCAAAGACACTCATTTGGGGACACTCTACCCTGGCTTTAGTATATGTTTGACATCCATGGGAGACTGGATGGATGCTCCATGAACAAATAGTCCCTAGGGAATTGTTGAAGTTAGCACTTAAATGGGATTTGATTTTCTTATTAAAAGCTGGCACATATAATATATTCTACCCTTTTACCTTAATAAGTACACCTAATGAAAAAAACAAAAGCTATGGGTTTTTATTTGGTTTGGTTTCTAAAAGTTCTTTGAAAAACCAAAATTACCTATTAAGTTTAAAAGAAAAAAATACAAATTATAGTTCACAGATGCTAAAACTTTATTTAATATATTACATTTTAATTAAATCTTTATTACTTTTTATTTTTATAGGTACTAAGTGTAATACACATGATGAGATTTCAAAAAGTTCTTAGATGGGACGAGCAGTTGGTGTAATGGCTATGTTGCTGGATTCCCATGCAGTCGACCACAGTTCGAGTCCTGGATCTGGTGGCTTAAACTCACATCAGGCACGTGTGTGTGCATGCCCAAAATCCCGAGAGGAGAATGGAGGAGAAGGGATTGTGGCATGACCATCCCCCCGGGAGAGGGATTTCTTGCTTTCTGTCTCCCTGTCTCTCTCTGTCTTTCTGGCGAGCACATACACCCTATAGCAAAACCTTCTAAAAAACAAACAAAAACACAAAATGTTCTTAGAAAAATGGAATTAAAGTATAAGTTTATTTTGGTGCAAAAGATTTTTGAAATTGATGCATAGTTTTTCATAATGCATGCTTTCCATTATATATATATATATATATATATATAAATATAATTTGCCGCAGGTCAGGGGCACCCATCAGAGGAAGATAGAGAGAGAGAGGAGGGACAGAGCAATCCTCCAGTTCTCCAATAGGGTTTGGTCACAATGCAATCCCTTCTCCTTCATTACTCCATTTTCTCAGGCCTCTGGGGTTGGAATTTGAACTCTGCAGTTGTCCATGTGGAATCCAGCTCCCTTAACCATTAGCCCAGGAGCATTCCTTTATGAACTTTTTGAAGAACCCTCATTTATGCAAAATAAAGAATAATGGGGAATGTTAATATTATAAAACATTTCTAAACCATTTGCAGATTTTCTGAATATTGTGCTAACTGAGTAGCATTGGAGCAAGAAATTAGAAGAGAAACAGAAGAAGAGATTCTGGGCATTATTGAGAAATGACCCAGGATGCTTCCTTTCACATCCTTCAAGCACTACAATGTAATGTCCTAACCCATGATCCTTCTCAACTTTGAAATTGGGTCACCTTTCCTTGTGGGGCCATAAGACAAGGTATTGAGGTCCATTTCCCTGGGACTTGAACAGTGTGGTCATGAGAGTGGGAATTAAGTGTGAGGGACTATTCTGGGACAGCTCTAAGTGCTGTTTCCTGAGAGATAAAGACACCCATGGTTCTTTCTTACATTTACTTGTGTGCGATTGTGGTATACGGAGACCTGTAAAGTATCTCTTGCCTCTATCTATGAAAGGTACTATACATATCACCCACAGTCGCTCTCTCCAGGAGAAACTACTGCTAACATTGGATTATTCCTTACAGTTAGTTGTATACCTTGTTTTCATATATAAGAAGATACTTAATGTATAGTCTGGATCCTGGTTAAAATGATCAGTGGGGAGATCACAACTGACTTCCTACTAAGTGCAGGAATCTCTGGTAGAGCCCATTAACTGCATTTTTTAGACACTCTGGGGGCACACATTGCCCAGGTTTGGAAGTTTACACAATCAGTGTTGGAGGAAGAATAGTGTTGTCCCTGTTATAGTGAGTATGGCAGAAATTAGACGTAAGTCAGTAGTCATAGCAATGAAGTAAATAAAAATCCAGAAATCTATACAAGGCACAGGGCTGGATGCAGTAGAGAGTATCCAGAGAAACAACGCAGAGTTAATGTCCTCATAGAGGCTGAGACTTGCTCACAAACAACCAGTCTGACTTTGTTCTCAGCAAAGAGATGACTGACAGCTAAACTCTAAGCAAGAAGGATTAAAAATACTGGAATGGATTATTCTGTTCAGCCAAATTACCTACTGATCTTTAGTATAAATTTATAATGGGAAGTTGGGTCTTTTAAAAAATACTTTTTAGGCAGATATCATGGCCTTTGTGGTTTCCCATGCACTGGTAAGAGGAACTACTATTTTGGGGGGATACCATGGACTAAAATAATCGAGTTGTCTTTATTGTTTCCTTTGAAATTTTCCTTTGAAATTTCATTTGAATTTGAAACTTGAATACTCATTATTTAATCATTTCATTTGATCTTTAATTCCATGAAGAAGGTCCTATTTAGTCCCACTTTTCAAAAGAGAAAACTGAAGTTTAGAGAGAGTTAGTAACTGGCTTTAGGTCACTGGGTAAGAAGTGGTAGAGATATAACTATTCCTACAGCCTGCTGCTCTCCAACATTAAGTTATAACAGGTAAAATTCTGTTCCCCAATGCTGTAGGAGTGGAGAGACACGTCTGTTGCCAGGTTAATGCTGTCCATGATTATTGTATCAGTCAAGCTATGCAAAGTTGTGCTGCAGTAGCAACAACCCATCAAATCTCAGAGTCTTAAACAATGAAGGTTTATTTCTCACTCACCCTATCTGTTCACCGTGTTTTAGCTAGCAATTCTTCCACAACTTGTTTTCCACACTGGAACCAAGTTGATAGGAAGTCATTTCCTAGAACACTGTCAGTTGAGGTGGCAGATAGGAAGAGAGGAGTAGACTATCTATCAATGAATGCTTCCAATTATAACTTATTGGTCACTACTTGTCATGAGACCCACTGAGTTACACAAGCAGGCAGGAAGTAGAATTCTACCACATGCCTAGAAGATAAAGAGCCAGAAATAGTTACTATTCGCATGACTGCTTCATTAGACATGGGCACCATATAACCAGACTCTCCCATTCCTACTATTGATATGCCATTAGTAAATTGTTTCTGTTGGAGCCAGATCATATAGGTCACCCAAACGGCAGCAGGACAAGAAGAGTCTCCATGGTGCTGGCAGCAAGAATAATGGAGAGATTAGTGGAGCAGTAGGAAAAGTTAGGGTCCTGGGAATAATAACAAACATGGGCCAAGGCACCATTTGAATATGCTTCATGCATTAACCTGCTTAATGTTCACAATAACCCTGTGAGGCAGGTTCCATTATCCTCATCTTAGAGATGAGGAGACAAAGTACCAGGGTAAGTAAATTGCCTGAGAAAATACAGCTAGTAAGTGTTGGTGTGGGATGTGAAAACTGGCAGAATAGGTTCAGAGTTCATGCCCTTAGCTGCTGAATGCAATCTTCTACCTGTAGTCCCTGGTTAAAAAGGATCCAAAAACCATATGCCTAGGCTTGTTTACAATTTTGTCTTTACCTTTATGACTTTAACTCTCTATGTAGTGAATTTGTTTTTTCAAAGGCCCATAAAACTACAGGCTCTCTCTAAGCATAACAATTAATGAGTTGCTCTTTGTGTGAACCAGGGAAGAGAACCAAAAGTATTAATTTAAATGCTAAGAGTGCTTACATGTGCCATACTCTAAGTCAGCAAAAAGCTGATGAAGAGTATCACAGTCATGGCTTTATTGATCTGAATGATCTATATGTGTATAAACCTGTTCAGACTCCATGGGAAGACGTAAATGAACAACTCAGTGCCATTATCATCATGAACAGAAAGGCTACAGTCACAAATAGATGTAGCATTGCAAGAAAGGAAAATATCAGATGTAAAGGTTTCAGTTGACCATGTCATAATATTGTTGATATTTATTTTAGTATCTGGAATCAAAGAAGTATAAAAGAATTCTTTGTTTCCCCCTCTCTTTTCTGGGGTTGTCACCTGCTTGTCTGAAGACCCATGCTCACTTAATCTTAGATCAGGAGTTGAGCATCACCACATTCATTTGCTGCTTTGCAAAGACCACATGCTAACTCTCATAGTTCAAGAGTGGTCTGGTGGGACCAGCAGTTAGCGTAATGGCTATGTTGCTGGACTCCCATGTAGTCAACCACGGTTCAAGTCCTGGACATAATGACTTAAAACTCACGTTGGGTGCATGTGCGTGTGTGCCCAAGATCCTGAGAGGAGAAAAGAGGAGAAGGGATTGCCATGTGGCCATCCCCCTTGATGGGGTGATTTCTCGTTTTCTGTTTCTGTCTGTCTGGCGAGCGCACACGGCCTATGGCAAAAACCTCGGGGGGCGCACCGGGCCTATGCAAAAAACCTCCCGAAAAAAAAAAAAAAAAAAAGGAGTCATCTGGTGAGGCTAGTAGGTGGCTTACTGATTAAGGTGCTGGACTCCCACATGGCCGACCACAGTGGAAGCCCTGCACCCAGTGACTTGAAACTCATGCCAGGCACATGTGCATGCATACTCCAGATTCTTACATCTCCCAATGGAGTCTGAACCAGGTTTATACACACGGAGATAATTCAAAATCCTGAGCGGAGAATGGAGGAGAAGGGATTGCAGCATGGCCATCCCTCCTGGGGGTGGGTGATTTCTCACTTTCTCTCTCTGTCTTTTCTGTGTCTCTGATGAGTGCATACACTCCAAAATCTCTCTCTAAAATAAAATAATAATTTTTAAAAGATATAAAAAAAATTTTAAAAGAGTGTTTGGCCTGCCAGGCTGGGTTGCTCATAGTAGGTCTTCTCCCTTTTGAAGCCATATTTCCCCTCTTTTTCTCCCTGCACAGCAAATGCTACACAAATATAGGGGTCCTATGAGAGAAGTTGAAGACATTATCTCAGATTATTCAGGCTGGAGGAAGCAGGCATGAGATTTTACCTTGCCCCATGGCTTCCCATTGTTAGATTTTTAATCTGCCTTCTTGAATGATGGGAGAAACCACCAGTGACCTGAAGAGGAGGGCTTCTTACTGCTCAGTTGATCACAGATTCCTCTCCTTCACCCTCAGGCCTCTTATTTATCATACCATTCGACAGTCATCTATTCTTGCCTCAGAGTGCAAGGAGAATGAAGCCAACCCATGGTAAACAGAACCTCTAAAACAAAAAGCTATGGATGAAGCAGTTACAAATCCAAACTTCCGGGGATGGTGTGTCTCTGCAGGAGTACTCCCTCAAACAAGGACAGATTTTCCAGTTACACAAGTTAAGCCGGTTCTTATACCAAACATCCCAATGAAGAGTTCTTTTCTTACGCTTCTCAAAGAACGTCCCCTAAAAAGCATGGCTTAATGCTCTTAGGACTATGTTCTCACAATTCAACAGTTGAAATTTAGGTAAGATGCCAGTAGGGCCATTTGACATGTGTGTGCAACTATTTGGAGAACTCTGGAGCTAAAGGGTCAGAGCCAGATGAAAACGACAACCTTAATCAGCACAACCCATTCCAGCTTATGAGACAGGGTCTATGGTGAGATGGATCGGAGATGGGACTCACTAGCCTTAGGTGCAAAATATGAAGGGGTGGCAGTCAATGATCAAGTCATCAAAAAACAATATTTTGATGGAAGTCCTTTCAAAAATTCAAAATCAATGGTACATATCCACGATGAACCAAACAACAGATTTTAAGTACACACCACTAACTATGCTGTACTACGCTATATTAGAGATCGAGGCTAAAGAAAAAAAGTAGCAACAGCCTCATCTTTGGTGGCCCAGGCAGTAGTGTACAGAATAACAGTTCTGGAAACCACATGGACAGCTGCAGATGTGAATCCTGGGCAGACCTGAAAACACATGAGGTGAGTGTCTAAGATTCTGACAGGTTGGAGGGCTGGGGAAGGGGGTTGCACCACGATCAGATCCTTCTGAAGGTATCTCTGTCTCACTTTCCCTTGTGCACACACATGTACTCTCTTTTGAAGAAAACAAATGAACTTGGGAACCAGCAGTTAGCGTAATGGCTATGTTGCTGGACTCCCACGTAGTCGACCCTGGTTCGTGTCCCGGACCCGGTGGCTTAAAACTCACGCTGGGCGAGTGTGCATGCGTGCCCAAGATCCCCAGAGGAGAATGGAGAAGGGATTGCGGCATGACCATCCCCCCTGGGGGGTGATTTCTCGCTTTCTGTCTCTATGTCTCTCTCTGTCTGTCGGGCGAGCACACGCGCCCTGTAACAAAAACCTCTCCAAAAAAAAAAAAAATAAATAAGAAAGAAAGAAAGAAAGAAAGAAAACAAAAAACTTTTTAGCAACATCTGTCCAGTCTTCATTGAAAAAGTTTACATTTTGTTGATCATGGATTTTTTGGCATTAAGCTTTATTTTTAAAAAATATAGCATTAAGAGGCCAACTAATGGTATGGCGGATAAGACAGCTGGATCTCACATGGCTGACTATGCAGTCTGAGTCCTAGACCCAGTGGCTTAAAAGTATGCTGGGCATGTGTGTGCACATCTAAGATCCCAAGAGATGAATGTAGAGGAAGGGATTGTGGTGTGGCCATGCCCCTGGGGTATGTGTGTAGAGGGGATGCTTTCTTATTTTTTTTCTCTATCTCTCCCCTCTCTCTCTCTCTCTGTCTCTCTCTGAAAAGTGCACATGCCCTACAACAAATTAAAAATTTAAAAATGAAAATATCAAAAATATGCATGCATCTATATATTATTTATCTTGATTATGGAGTTTTTTTTGCACTTCCTCCAATTTTGTGTCCCAAGGTAAATGACTCATTCACCTCACCCTGTAATACATAAAGTGGTTGGGGGCTTTAACTCATTTGATCTTTGTGACTACTTTCTAAGGCGGGCAAGGCAAATATTATCTGCTTTTGACAGTGAAGGAAATGAGTCCCCAAACAAGTGGCATGGACTACTAAGGACCAGATGGTACATGTTGGCAAAGAGACTAAAAATCAGGCTCGTTGACTCTGAATCTGAGGCTATTTCTGTGACACCAGATTTTCAAGTTCCAGTGTACCAAAATAAACAAACAAACAAATCTAGGATAATTATTAAAACCCAAATCTCTGAGACCCAATCACAGAGATTCTGATTCAGGAAGTCTAGGGTGAAACACAAGAATCTGTATCTTTTTTTTTTTTTTAATCATGCAAGTTGATCTTGACAACAATGGGCACCAACCACCATTCGGGCAACTCTGTAAAGACTTTAGGCAGAGGCCACCAGACGGACAAGACAAGTGCGATTGCAAGCGCTTGATATTTGTCATTATCATTTTCTCTTGTATAATGCTATCTGCACTTAATATGAGCTAAAATAGCATTTTATCTAGTAACAATAACCTCAGCTGTTTAACAAATAACAATCATTAACTCATCAAAATTGTTGGTGGGGGAAAGCAAGGTTTTTGTTTTGTTTTTATGTCTGCAGTGAGACTTTCAAGGTAGACAGAAAAATGAGTGGAAAGGCTCTGAGTAAGGACTGTTCTTCACATGCTCAAGGAATAGCAAAGCCATCTGTGTGACTGGGCTCAAGAAAAATAAAGGGAGAGTGTGAGCAGAAGGAGTAAGGAAGATAAGCAGAAGCTTTAACATGTAGGGCCTTAGAAACTGTGGTACCATGATCGGTTTTAGCTAACCAAGATGGGAAGTTACTGGATTATTTTTTTTTTTTAGAGGCTACAACCTAAATTCTATTTTTAAAGTATTACTCTGGATGTTTGTGGAAAATATTAGCTTGCTGGGAAAGTCATGACATATTTTTCTATGCAAAGATGTGCCTTGACTTTCCCAGCAACCCAATAGAATTAATGCGAGAAAGAGTGGAAGCAGAGCTAGTTCATTCATTTAGATGATTATAGCATGGGCTCGGGTGATCATAGTGAAGGAAGTCAGAAATAGTAAGATTCTGGACAGGTTTTCAAGACACAGTCAACAGGATTGCTGATGTGTGGGTGTGAGGAAGCATGGGTTAATGACAATGCAGTGTTTCTTCTGTGAAATTGCTAGAATGGATGTGATCATCAAGGAAGTTCATGTTGCTAGAAAGAAGGTTTCCAGACAGGGCTGAGGGATACCACAGTTAGAAGTCAGGAGAATAAAGAAAACCAGAAAAGGAGAATGAAAAGCAGTTAACAGAAAGGTAAGAGTGAAACTGAGAGTGGTGTCCTGTAAAATAATGAAAGTATTTCAAGAAACAGGTGATAAATTGCTTCAGATGCTATTGAAAGGCTGAATTAAAAAAGGATTGACAACTGATCAGTGTGTTTGGGAGTAAATAGAGAAAGAACAAAAGCAATAACTTGATGGACATGTAACATTGAGGGAGTTTAGGATTTTTTTTTTAATTTCGTTTTGAGAGGAGAAAGCAAAATTTTAATCCATAAAGTTGGTTTACTCTGAAGTATCAGAGAAGAAGAAAAATCTGACGGAGAAAGGAACATCCCAGTCAGATGGGGTTCCCTGATCAATCATGGGTCTGCATGAGAGCACTGGGTACCTGGGATATATACCCCCAAAAAGAGAGGTAATGGGACCTCACAGATAAAGTTTTCCTACTTAATCATTTTGCCAGTGCTGGTTAGAGCTGAGAAGTAAACACTTTTTGTCAGGGAAGTTTCTACATGTAGACCAAGTAGGAGAAAAATCTGTGGTGTAAGGAAAATTAGTAATTTTCTCTTAGTGCTTGTGGTAACGGTACCTTAACCTTAAATGCATTACCAAGCCCAGGAAGGCAAAAGAGAAAGTTGAACTGAATATGTGGCAACAATGAAAGCAACTTGAGAAAGAATCTTGTCAACATTGCCAGGGAAGGCTTTCTGCTTCAGGTCAGAAGCGTAAAAATCAGGCAACAAATAAAAATATTTAAACTGGATTCTTAAGCCATTTAGTTCTAAGGGGAAAAAAAAATAACAGCTGATATTTTCTTTTCTATCAAGTGCTAGCCATGTGGATTTTACCAAAGCTTTCCATCCAGGCCCACAATTGCAGTTACCCTGCTCTTAGTGGTTTACTGTAGTCTTGAGAAGCGTGATATGGCAAAGAGCAGAATTCCATGCCAAAATGAAATTTATTGGCCAATTTTGTTCTTTGAGCCATGAGAAAAAAAAATAATAATAAAATAAAAGTGGCAAAGGGAGCCAGTTATCTAATAATTGAAGTGAAAAGGAGTTGACCATGATGAAGTTTTTGATCCACAAAGTCAGATTGCTCTTGTTCTCTGTCTCCTGCTAAGTAGGTACAAACATGATCTTAATGTAGAGTCTTGGTGGCTGAATGTCCTAACAGCAACAACAGTATGAGGGTAGCCCCCACAAATTTGAAAACAGTTTGTCTTTGCACATGGAAAATCACTGTTTGGATCAATGTCCTCTTTTAAGTTATGGCAAGCATCGCGTTGAGGTTTTCAGATGCAGTGTTTCAGTGCTACCCAGAACATACCAGTATTCTTCCCTGACTTTCCAACAGCTCCCATTGCTTTCCTGATTTCTGGCTATCATTCATGGCTCCCTAGCTCCCCAATCAATGAAAGCAATGGTTCAAACATTAGTGACTTCAGAATCACTGGGTGAGCTTGTTAAACTACAAATTCTCAGTGTTTCCTATTTGGCAAGTCTGTGTGGGACCTCAGAAATTTTGTTTCTACTAAGTTTCTCATTGATATTTCTTCTTTTGTTCTGGAGGCTTTGGAAAGTACCAGGGTCTCAAACATTAGAGTCACGTGGGGAGTTTTCACAGCAATACAGATTTCCAAGTTTACCCCAGACCAATTAAATCAGATTGTTGGCAGATGAGGCTTGTATTGGTTTCCTGTGACTGCTATAACATATCACTGCAAACTGGATGGCTTAAAACAACAGAAATTTTTTTCCCCGTACAGTTCTGGAGACTAGAAGTCCTAAATCAAGGTGTTGGCAGGGCTATGATCTCTCAAAGGCTCTAGATGGGAAGCTGCTTCTACTTTCTAGTTACGGCCAGCAATCCATGGCTTGCTTTGGTTTGTGCATGTATCACTCTGATCTCTTCATTCATTTTCACATGGCCTTCTTGTCTGGGTGTCCACTCCTATTTTTATAAGTGATTGGATTATATATAGTGATTGGATTTAAGCCTCACCCCAGTACAGTGTGATCTCTTTTTTTTTAACATATTTTATATTGAGATAAAATTCCCACAACATTAAATTCTCCATTTTATCTATTGGAAATTATATAGCAAAGTGGCTTTTAGTATATTCAAAATGTACAATCATCATTACTATGTAATTCCAGAGCATTTCATCATACCAAAAAGAACTCTGCTTTCCTGTGCTATTATTTATGGGTTTGGGGGTGGAAGCTGCTAACAGGCAGGCAAAAGGCCAAGCAGAACATGGTCACCTGGTAGAGATATGACACGGATTCGGAAGTCAGCTGGAAATCAGAGAACAAGTGAGATTTATAATCTATTAATCAATATCTCTCTATTCTCTCCCTCTCTTGGCCTTTCTTTCTTCTAGTAACCACTATTCTCTCTCCTCTTATAAGGGCAATTCTTCTTTTTTTTTTTCTTTTTTCTTTTTTTTTTTTTTTTTTTTTTTGTAGCCTCCACATTGGTTTTGTTAAAGAATTATTTTATTTATCTTTATTTATTTATTTTAATTTGACCAGAGAGGGACAGAGTGATCGAGAGAGAGAGAGCTTGGAAGAGAGAAAGTGAGAAAGCAAGCCTCCAGGTCTGGGACTCAAACTGCCATCAGCCATGTGGGAGTTCAGCACCTTCAACCACCATACCACCTGCCGGCCCCAGTAACTTTCGTATTTGAGTGAGAACATGCAGTATCTTTTTGTTCCTGGCCTATTCCACTTAACATAATGTCCTCCAGAATAGTCCATCTTGCCTCGGGTAACAGAATTTCATGATTTTTAATGCCCGAATAGTATTCCATTGTATGTATACGGATATTTTCTTTCTCCATCCATCTGATGGATACCTAGGTTGATTTCGCATCTAAGCTATTATAAATAAAACTGCGAGAAACATGAGAGTGCAGATGTCTCTTTGACATATTGCTTTTTTTTTCCCCAGTAGTGAGATAACTGGGAGTATAGCCTCTTTTTAATTTATGTTTTAATTATATCTGCAAAGATTCCGTTTCTGAGTAAAATCACATTTTAAGGTTCCAGGTGGACATGAAATTTGCAAAGCTGGGGAGAGGGCCCTACGCAACACCATACAGAGCCCTCACATGTCTGTCAGACCCCTGAGGGCAAGATCCGTGTGTTACCCAACTTTCATAAAGACTCTGGTACAGAACATGATGAATGAGAGTTCTCAAATGGATAAACTCATATATTCTTTTCTAATTTAGTCACAAAACTCACTCTTCATTTACCTTATAAGCTTGTTAATAACCAATAGCAGAGTTTACACACTTTAAAGTGTTTTTCTGTCTAACTGAGCTCTAATTTAAAGACATTTTCATCAAGCAACAAAAGATATTGAAGGTATTTCTTTGTGGAAAGACTCAGATTCTACCCCTCAGGGCATTTCATAGGGAACATACCTATAAAGAGCCCAGATTATATACTTCTGAAAGCTTTTAATGATAGAAACAATGTTTTTGAACTTCCCATTATGAACTAGAAATAATATTTTCACATGAAACAAAAATGCTAAATTACTAAACTGCCTCCCTAGGGTTTTGAATTTTGCACAGTGTAAATGATTGTTTTCCATGAATTAAGACCACAGGGGTGTCTCTTTAAAACGCCTGTGATGCAAAGCAGGAGGCTAGATGTCTTTTGTCTGAATTTCAGAGTTGGAGAGGCTTATTATTCCTGGGATTGGAGATAGGAGGGCACTAACAAGCAGGCAACAAGGCCAAGCAGAATGTGGTCGTGTGGTGGAAGGTGTGACGTGGATTGGAAATCATAGAGCGAGTGAGGTTTGTTTGGATGAGGTGGCATCTGAGGATCATTATCAAAATTGTTCCGATGGCATTAAGTTGACTGTGTTATGCCAATATTGGGTTTGGAGGATAGTGGGGGTGTTCTTTGAAGGCTGCTCTGTGATCCCTCTTCCTCAGCAGGAGCAGCAATGTTTACAGTAGGATGTATACTGAATTCAGCCCCAAGAGCCCTGGATTTTGGTCTTGGCTCCACCACAAATGATCTTGGAGCTTCCTTGCGGTTATTATTAATGTGGGGATACAAATATAATTAATAGCATCTGAATTTCCGGATCTTGTTTGACATTGCATCATTTGCAAGTGAGAGAGAAACAGTTACCCCCAACAGGGTCTTATCAAGCCGCGATCCCCTCCCACCCCCTAGTCTTCCAGTCAGCTGGGATCTCAAGGGCCCAGTGAGTTTCAGAATGACCTGGGATTCAAACCTCAGTCTTCCATGTGGCTCCAGCATTGCAAAGTGGCACCCTACTGCCTGTGCCACTGTGGCTAAACCGTTTTTTTTTCTTTTTTAAGTTTGAGATCTTGATGCCACCTTGGACTCTTTTCCACTGACCGTCTCCTCTATTTAGTCTGTTTTATATCATTGTTTACCTCTTCAACAAGTCCACAGAGTAGGTTCCTTTCATTAACTCTCCTATTACCTTACCCAGGTCTGATCACTATGAATCATTACTTCAGTGTCTACCTGATATAGCTACATGCTTCCAGATTACTCCAACCTCCAATGTCACTGCCTGGGTGACTTTCCTAAAACATCAATTTCATCATGTCTCTTGCTACTCCAGAATCTACAGTGGTATTAAGTTCTGTCTGCTTTGTATGCCTTTAAAGGTAATAAATTACCTGATTCTCAGGGCCAGCAGATGGTGTAGTGTTCAAGGTGCTGGACTTTTGCATATTTGATAGTGGTTCAAGACCTAGACTGGGTGGCTTGAAACACATGCCAGGTGTGTGTGCTTGCATGCCCCAAACCCCAAGAGGAGATAGAAGAGAAGGGATTGAGGCATAAACACCCCCCCCAAGAGATGATTTCTTGTTTTCTATCTCTGTCTCTCTAATGAGCACACACACCCTATAGCAAAAATCTCTCTTAAAAAAAAAGAAAAAAAGGAAACAAATGGCCTGACCTGATTCCTCTAACCGATTCAATATTGTTTTACATGTCTTCTTTGCATTCTTTTCTGTTCCAAGTGTTCTCCACAACATCATCTTACAAGCCAAGCTTTTTCCCAGGTCTGTGCCATGGCTTTTCACTCATCTAATTTCCTCAGAAAGGTATTTTTTATTGCTCTTCAAAATACTTATGGTCTCCATTTATCTCCTACATTTTTTTTAGTTTTTGCTTCCCCCAACCATGTGCTAAGTTTCATGAGCACGGGACCTTTGTCCTGTAATTTTGTGAGAATCCTATGATTCAGGGCAGCTATAAGCTTGCTGGTTCATGAAAAAAAGACAAAGTAATAGGAGTACACAAATTGCGAAATGTGGAGACAGATTTTATCAAACCCCCTTAGGAAGAAACTGCTTTACACCCAGGAAGAAATCTCTCATGGTAGTTGTCAAATACCAGAACAGCAAGAGCACAACTTTTTAAATAGTTCCTTATGTATCTTTTGGATTGTGGTGTGCAAACTTGGGCCAGTAAATTTTCAAGGCAAAATGCTACCCAGGTGAGTCTGTTTCTCATTTTAAATAATTCTTGAAATATGTGAAATACTCAATAAGTGATCCTGCTCTTCTCCTAAGGGTCCAGATGATGTCTAAACCCTAAAAATGCACTAGCATAGGAAATATGAAATGTTTTTACTATTACCAAGTTTGGGAGCTATTTTCAAAATAGCTTTTGAAAAGCTTTTTAAGTCCAGTTAATAAACAGGGATTTTTTTTCCCCCTAAGGAGGGTTTAGGAGGGACAATTTCACACCTTATAATAGTTTCATAAATGGATAATTTGACACTAAGTTGGGAATGCAAATCACTCTGCTCTAAACAGATGTGACGTCCAGAAAGCTAACCTAGAACACGGCATGCCCTCCTCTTATATTAGAACACGGGTGTTAGAATTGCACCCTTGACCGCTACATATTTAAAAACAGAGTATGTCAGAGAGGGTCAGATAAACAAGAACTAGAGAAACAGAGAGAAAGAGAAAGGGAGAGAAAGAGAAAATACATTGGAAAAATGTTGCAAAACGATCTTTCAGGTCACAGGAATACTGTTAAGTTTTATACATAAGCACTTCAATTAAAGGCAGCCAAGAATTTTTTTTGGTTATGAATAATGAATAAATAAAATCATACAAATTAGCTCATTTCCATCTTCTATTTATAGACGTTGTATTTAAATAGGCTTTCACAAGTAAATACCAAATTTGGAACTCACATGACCGAGTGCATACCTACCTAGTTTCTTCTCTTTCGCTGCTCTTAGGTGAGTTAAACTCAGGGTCTTCACATTAAACTAATATTCTTCTAGTTTCTGTCAACGTAATTTATTAAGAGAAGTACATTGATGAAGTGTTTTGAGGATTCCTGATAGTATAATGCTGTTCTGTCTACTACTGCAGTTATGAAAGTTAAAATTTAAAAATAGCTTTCATTGTCCCAATCTTTAATGACCAATGCTACATTACTCTCAGCACTAACGGACCCTGAATAAACCACTGTTGTGGCTTGGTTGATAGACAGCTTGTCAGGAAATGATCAGTATTGGCCATGATTTAGGGCTAATTTCATGGATGTTTTCCAGTTTCCTTGATCTTTCTTTCCCCTTTTCTAAACAAAAGTGCTTCTGAAAATTTCTGTTTAACATCTTTCACTTTGAATAAAGAAAACACAAAACATTCCCCTTGCAGCTGGTATTGGTGAAATTACTTCTCTGGAGGGGCGAGCAGATGAGAGGTCTTGTTTAAGAGGCACCAGGCAGAAGGTTTCATTCTGTTTTGGAGCCCACACTCAGACCTGCAACCTGAGCTCTTCCACGCCCCCCCCCCTTACACACCATGCACACACATATACAAACACACACCATCTAAATGAACGCAGATGGCTGGCACCCAGAGTAGGCATCTAGGAAAACAGCCGGAGGCCTCTGTCATTGCTGTCACTTCATTCTACAAATCAAGGGCCTTCAAGACACCAGTCCTGTTTCTTAATCTGAGATTACTCCTGTTTGGCCGTTTACCCACTTCCGATTTGGGAAATAGAGTAGAAGCATCAGAAAGATACTCAGAGCTTGATTTGACTAAACACAAACATTCTTGTTAACTCACTAGTTGTATAGTATTGTATTTAATGAAAGCCATATTATGATAAAATTTATATATCGGTTCCTAACAGGCAATATGTTTTCCCCTCCAGAACTGCATAGCATCACCTGATGCATTTGTTATTCTGGATAAAATTAATTTTTTGAATTTATTATAAAAGAGGATAAAGCCAAACTTCACAAATTCTGAAAAACAATCTTAACTTTTATACCCCCCTCATCAAATGAAACACATTTCCCCCCATTTATTTCTACATAAAATATGCAAACAATTATCTGGATTTGGAAGGCATAATTATGAAGAGGTTGATATCTAAAAAGGTTATTACTGATTTATAGAGTTCTCTAGTCTAATAGAAGACAGACTTAGAATTAAAAAAAGTGATACTGCTTTCTCCAGGAACAATAAATGTCTCTAAGGGGAAATATGAGATTTAAGAGTAATTTTTAAGACATATATACCACAGTTTGTGGATCAAGGAGGTGTTTCTCATTGGAACAACCTTTATATAATGAAAATTTTGTTGTGCTATCTCATATATTGTAATGCACTTCCTATTCCTCAAACTGCAGTGATTAAATTCCAAGAATAATTTTTGTTGTCTGATGTCTGAATTCCTCATTTCCCATAAATTTATAATCTTTAGTCAGCAGATTAAACACTGCGTTAACTAGTATACACATTTATTTCATCAATACATTTAATTTAATTCACCTTCTGTCTCATATGCATGTTCTTCCTATGTCTCTTCTATAGACTCTCACCCCACAAGTTCATCTAATGATGAACAATGTGATAATGCTTAACACTAGCATGTGGCTGTAAAATAAGAATTAAACCTTGCCTGACCAGGATCCCCATATTTTAGCATTATATGCATATTCAATTATTGATGTGATGTATTTACATAAGAACATTCTAGTTTTCAATTTTAAGAGGACTGCAGAGTTTCACTATTCAGAGCCAAACAAACAAACAAAAAGAGGATATCACATTTTCTAAGGAAAAATCACACCTTCAACAGGATTTTAAATTCTTCAAAAGCTTCCTAATTTGTGACGTTTACCTAAAGATTGGCCCAGTGCCAAGAATTTATAAACCCAAAATATTAAGTAAAAAATAAAAATAGTGTGGCACACTCCTACATTGGTACATGTGTTACTAGCATCCTATAGCCACATCCATAAATCTGTACAGTCAGTAATGTATCCCGTTTGTTACTGCTTTTAATCTTATAGTTGAGTACTGTTTTGTACCTAAAACTGGCCTTCAGATATAATAATAGCCAGACTTTTAACTTCTGGCTAAGATCGAGTGGCAAGGACTAGATTGATGCTCCCACTTTGAGCAACCAGAAAATGACCAAATACATGAAACAACAGTTTTCAGACCCTACATAGCAGGAAACAGGACTGTTGACCATGCGAGGAAGGAAGAAAACAAGTTGAGTCTTAAGCAACAACATTCCATATTATTTATAACACTGTTTGCAACAAAATAGTATTCAGTTCAAATAATGAATACTACTACCCAAAGGTGTTTGCTAAAATTCTTAAAGAATCTTATTTAAAAATGATACGCTTTTCTGTGTATGTGTGTGAGAGAGCACACTCACACATGAACATTGCTAGGTATAGAGCTATTGGAGGCCAGATAGAGTTTTCAGAAAGAGTCTAAAGTTTGAGATAGAAAAAGTATGCGAGTCATTTAAAAAGGATACTGGGAAGGGGCCAGCAGGTGGTATAGTAGTTAAGGTGGGGACTCCCACATGGTCAACCATGGTTTAGTTCCCAGACCCAGTGACTTGAAACTCATGCCAGGCACATGCATGCCTAAAAATCACAAGAGAAAAATAGAGAAGGGATTGCAGAGTGCCTTTCTCACCCCAGGGGGTGATTTCTCGCTTTCTGTTTGTCTGTCTCTCCAGTAAGCACACACACCCTACAGAAAAACAAACCAACAACAACAACAACAACAACAAAACTCTTTAAAAAAAAGATACTGAGAAAAGCATGTACAACTGTTACCTTTAACCAAGTGTGGCTATTTCTCTAATATGAGCATGCATCGGTGTAGAAGCATAAAAAACAACAATCCTATCAGAGACATAGAAATATAAAGTTAACAGAAAAAATAAAAGAGAATGATTAAACTTATTTATACACTGTATTTTTCCCAGGAAGATTTGACAAAGATGAATTGAAAGAAACTTGCAACTTAATGATAGAACAATACAATGTAAGATTGTTGATAGCTCTTTTTCTTAACGTTAAAATATTCTACAGCTGGTACTTCGAATGCAGTGTGTCAATAATAAGAATATATTAGGTAAAACTTATTGAATGATTATCATGTGTCATATTCTGTGTTAAGATAACCGTGTTACCACCTTTAAATCTACAACCCTTTGAGAGAGTTTCTGTCTTATTTACAGAGTTGAGAAGCAGAGAGAGGTTACCTGACTTGTGCAAGATTGCATAGACACGTCATGCAAAGCATTTCTTATATAGATTCATCTTTGTAAATAAATTTAATAATAGTTTCTACCTCATCATAATTTTTTTACATTTACTTTAATGGTTTTTCTTTTTGAAAAAATTTATTTGTTGGGACCAGCAGTTGGTGTAGTGGCAATGTTGCTGGACCCCCATGTAGTCAACAATGGTTCAAATCCTGGACCTGGTTACTTAAACTCATGCTGGGTGCGTGTGTGTGCATGCCCAAGATCCCTAGAGGAGAATGGAGGAGAAGGGATTGCAGCGTGGCCATTCCCCTGGGGGATGATTTCTCGCTTTCTGTCTCTCTGTCTCTCTGTTTTCCTGGCGAGCGCATGTGCCCTACAGCAAAAACCTCTCAAAAAATAATTTGTTTATATTAATTTACTGTACATCATTACAGTAATGGTTTTTCTATAATAACATTTTATATAAAGACATGTAATAAGCCAGTCTTATCTATAATCAACACACTATCCAACTGATAAAAAGTGAAAGCACATACATTTTTAACAAATCAAAATGTCCTGATATGCTGGTATGATGCCATCAATTAAGTCACATCCTCAAAAGCACCTCGACTTAAATAGTGCATCTATCTGTCTGGAGATTAAAATGTTAGGGATTCACAATTCCTAAAGTTCATAATATGCTCAGAATTTTCTTCCCTGAATAATGCCCACATTCCTAATTCTCCACAGTACTTTTCCTCCAGGACTCTTAGGCAGTAAGGGCAAGTTGACACTTTTTTACTCCTTGCAAGTAAGGAAGTTCATTTGAGTGATTCTCCAAGTCACAGAATAAATCAATAATAAAACTAGTACTGAGACTCTCACCAATAGTATTCTTGTTCTAACACCTCATCTTTTCAAAAAACTACTTCTGCTTTCCACGCACAGAAAGTGTGCAGGGAGGCAGTTAGCTGAATGGGACTCCCAGTGGTTGTGAGAGAACCAAGTTGAGGGTTTCTTGGATAGCTCATAAAATTCAAGTCAATTCCATTTCAACAACATTTATTGAAAGTGATGCTATGAACATTCTAAGTGAAGGGTGAAACTACAAATTTCCAAATGCTATCCTAGGTGTGTAAGCCAAGGGTCTATTTAACAAATACACAAGCTAGTCTTTTGTGCCCGTTTTAGGTCTAACCCCCATCCCGGGAAGTCAGTCATGTGAGAAGTCACCAGGCATAGAGTAAAAAAATTAACCACTTAATCTGATTGCAACATTCACTTGTAGGCTCAATGCACTGCTCTTGAGTAGACTGGGAACCAATTCCCATACTTTACATTTCGCACACTAGGAAAACATTTTTTAAATTAGGGACCTATATAGATCAACTAGAATAAAAGTTAAAGTATAAATCATCACTAGATAGCACCATCAACATAAAAGGATTTTGTTTAACACAAGATAAATAGTAAGGAAACAAACTTTGTCCTTATCAGAATAAAGGATATTTATTTATTGAATTGTTGGGAAAACCATGACATATTTTTGCATAGAAAAACATAGGCAAATGTGTCATGCCTTTCCCAACAACTCAATATATTGTAAAACTTGACTTTTTGTCTCATTTCCACATAGACAAGGGAAAAGATGGGCAAACAGGCACCCCTTTGCAAGTAGGAGTTTAAGAAACATTTCTGTGGGTAAGTTTTAGTATCAGTGATATAAACAATCCTGGACTAAGAAAAGAGAGGTGTCACTACACACCAGGGGACAATCTGGAAGGATGTCTAGGGTTGGCAAAAGGATACCGGGCCTGCTGATCAAGCCTTGGTCTTTGGTGGTTTCACCAAAGGCAGGTGGCTCTATCAGGTGGGTTATTTTTATACAGGAAGATCAGCAGCAACATGTAGAGATGCTGTGATTTCTTTATTTAATGCCCCTGTTCTTTGTGAGGGCACAGGTAAGTAAAAATGGCTCATTAAAGTCGCCACCAAATTATAAAGTCTATTTGGACTTCATTCTAGCTGGTGATTTTTATACCTTCTGTGGATTGAACTTTGAGAATCAGATGAAAGCTATTCTACACCTAACTCCAGAAAACTTCACATCTGTGTACACATACAGATATTGCATATAGTTGAAGGGGGGCAGCTCTTAAGTCCCATGAATAGATCTTAGTTTACAGATCTCAGCTTTAGTATAGGAAGGGATTTGATACATTTACCACTACTAGTCCAAGTTACGGCGCTTCCCTAC
>NW_006160056.1:2888534-2924445 GCF_000334495.1 Tupaia belangeri chinensis
TCCCTACACTGTCTTCGTTTCTTTGTGATACCCAGGAAGACCCTGATTATTATCTTTGCTGCAGCCTTTTCTCATATTCCCCAACACATGATCCTAGACTGCAGGTTGGATTTTCTTCTTGGTTCCAGGTTTTCACTCCCTCCAGTTCCCTAAGAGGCCTGACTGTACTTGGCAGCAACCCTGAAAACCTGTCTAGCTTTACCCATCTTTTCCTCCAAGGTCTGGTTCTTATTCTCACTCGCCTTGTCACAGGTTTCTATCTAACTTCAACTAGAGTAGTGTGAAAGAACAGTCTCCCTCTTATAAAGTCCCTGAGAACCAAGATGTTGCCATCAGTTTACCCTCACAGAGCACGGCTGACTGTTGTCACGGTAGTCTTACTCAGAGATCAGACTTTTGAATGTCATCTCAAGTGGGAATCAGACCCAAGGTCACTAATAGTATGCACATTCTAAGTTTAAATACCAGCCAAGAACCTTAGTTACTTGATAGAGATTTACAGATAGGAAACTGAGGGACAGAGAATTTAAGTCATGTGCTCCAAGTCACATAGCTAATAAGTAGCAAAAGTTGGATTCTAACCCAAGTTATCTCATTCTGGGATTTGCAGTTTTAATTAGTGTTCCTGAATGCCACCACTTACCCAGAATACGTGAACAGAAGCCTTATTTTTAAATCTACATTAGTAGAGTGGCTTACAGCATAGGCCCTAGAATCAGAAACTAGAATTATGGCTTAATTCTCTAGTCTTGATTGACACCGTTCTCGTCCTGTTCTCATACAGTGATCTCAGTATGCCTGAAAGTTATGATGACGTCCAGACCTGATGTTGACATTAAGTCTACTTTTCTGTATGGAAAGAAATAGTCAAGGCAGGTCTTGAGATGTTTTCTCACTGGTCATTTAGTAAAATCAATTCCTAGTCAGCAGAGAGTAAGTATGAGCAATATTTAATTAACTAGCCTCATTCAATTCTCTGAGTCGAGACATCTTATTAGTATGTAGATCTTTCACAGGCACAACCATTTTTTTGATGAACCATTAATTTGAAGCTGATAAGGATTGGTCCACAAAGTTCTTAAAATCCAAGTCCATTCCCATTATTAGAAAAGATTAAAAAAAATCCAACTGTAGTAAACATTGAGCTGTCATTGAGCACACTAAATTATTTTAACTAAATTTTATTGAATGTTTAGTAAGTCCTTAGTATGTGCTCAGTAAATGTATGTTGTTATCACCCCCAGCTGGGGTAACATACTCTGCTATATGCTGCTATGTGTCCAGCTCAGCCACCTTAGGAGGCTTGGGTTCAACTCCCTGCCAGTTCTAAAAGCCAGGCACAGAGACATACACCCGTAGTCCTAGCTACTTGAGAGACTAATGCAGGAGGACTGCAGCATAGCGAGATTACGTCTTTAAAAAATTAAATTATTATTATTATTAGTGTGTGTGTGCCACACATTCTAGTGCTTAACATAGGTTATTTCATTTAATCCTTGGAAATGCTTGCTGGGCCAAGTACTATTGCCTCCTGTTAAAAATCAGCTTCAGGAGGTTAAATAACCTACTCAGGGTCACTGGTAGAACCGTAATTCTAGTTCCTGATTCCAGGGCCTATGCTCTAAGCCACTCTACTATGTTGCATTTTTAGCATACAGAAAATTTTCCTTAAAATAACCTCTCAAAGTAAATGTCTATTTTTTTCTTTCATTAGAGAGATTTTTTTCTATAAGATGTGTGTGTTTGCCTGAGAGATAGCGAGACACAAAATGAGAAAACACCCCAACCCCAGGTGTCCCAGGTGTTGGGCATGCATGCACACGCAGCTGGCATGAGTTTTAAGCCATGGTGTCCAGGACTCAAACCATGATCAATTATGTGGGAGTCCAGCAATGTAACCATTACACCATCTTCTGGTCCTATAAATGTAGATTTCTAAATAAGGCTTGTATTCACTTGCTCTGGACAAGCAGTGGCAGTCTGGAATGCTAGTTAAAACTACAGATCCCAGAATGAGACAGCCTGGGTTAGTATCCAACCTCTTACTAGCTATGTGACATTGAGCACATAACTTAAATTCCCTGTGCCTCAGGTTCATATTTATAAAAGTGGATCATGATACCAGTAATAATTAAGTTAACACATGTAAAATGTTTGAAATACTATTTGATTTATTGTAGTTCAATGTTCATAAAAACACAAGCCATTATGTTGGTTATGTTGAATAGCCTGATATGTTCTCTACACCTTTATTTTCCAATGAAAGAGTAAACTCTGGGCCAACGGAAAAGTTCTGTGACTAATGATTTTATGCTAAAATTCATTGATATGCTACAGTTGTTCATTCAACATGTTCTGAGTTCCTTTTACGTGTAAGGCATTGTGTTTGGCATCAGGCTTCTTGTTCTGAGTTAGGGGTCCAATAAATGTGGAACTAGATGTATGTTTTCATCAAAAGACTTATTCTAAAGTAGGATCCATTCTGATTCAGCCCTAGAAATGGCTCAAATATCTTATTGTCTCTGGGGCCTTCCCTTTATCTGGTTAATCTAAGACCAAATAGTACTAATCTCTTAAATAATGGATTGTCAATAGTGTTGGTATTATTCCTCCACTAGAAGTATGTGCTTACCCTTAGAAAAGCAGAATCTCCAAAATGGCTAGGATCAGTTCGCTTATTAGAAACGTGCCCAGTCAATGAGTTGCTAAACTCTTCTATCCCCATTCCAATTTCCACTGGCCTTTAAATCTATATATTGTTCTGTTTTATAATTATTGTGCTTGAATAAGGAGCAGTTGATGCCTCAGTGAGCTTTGGAAGTCTATACGTATTACAGACTTGAAAGTAAAAACCTGCTTGCTATTTTGAAAACGTCTTCTTGATGGTTGCCCACATCACCACTGCCACTTTTCCCAACAGGCAAAAAGCCCTAGTTATCCTTTATAGAACAAAAAGGGGTAATCTAGGAAAACTCACCATTTTTGAGACTGCATATCTTGGATTGCATGAAGCATTGAGATGGAAATATAATTGAGATAGGTTTGCAAAAACAAGCTTCCCTGGAATTTTTTATTTCATCTTCTCTTAGTTCTGGTGTGCTGAAATACCTGAGGCTTCCTAAACTTAGTATTTTTTTTTTAATTTGTGAGAGAGTGTTTGTGCTCTCTTTTTCTCTCTCGAAAATACCCCCCATGAGGGATGGCCATGCTGCAATCTCTTCTCCATCTGTCCCTCCTCTTGAGATTTTGGGCACACATGCACACATGCCCAGTATGTTTTTCAACTTGCTGGGTCTGGGACTTCAATTCCACAGTTGGCTATGTGAGTTATAGCTGTCTTAATCACCACACGGCAAGCTGACCAATCTTAACATCATTTTTTAACATCGGGAGAGCTCTTAACAATCAGGGCTTTCATGAAACATTAGAAAATTCCAGTGTCGGGCCGGCAAGTGGTGTGGTGGTTGAGGACGCTGGACTCCCACAAGGCTGACTGTGGTTCGAGTCCCAGACCTGGCAGTTTGCTTTCCCTCTCTCTCTCATGCTCTGTCACTCTCTGGTAAAATCAAAATAAATAAGTAAATAAAATAAAGTTCAGTAAAATAACTTAAAAAAAAAAAAGAAAATTCCAGCGCACTAGATATTCTAAGCTAATCAGAATCTCCTTAACTGAAAATTTCTGCTGTAACAGTTTTGTGAACACTGACAGTAGTCATTGGTGTGTGTAGTGCATGGTGTCAAGGTTTATTGTAACCTTTTCTCCAGCAAGAAGATTAAGGGGTCCATTGATAAGGTATGCAACTCCCAATGAGTTCTGCCACAGTATCTAACTCGTAGAGGTTCTACCATGCCCGTAAGTGCTCACTTCCTGTTGGATTTGCCTTGGAGTCCACTGGTATATACTTCCAGTGTTCTTTACTTCCCCCTTCAGGATTGAAGGTCTTCAAAGTATGGGGGAGAAATGCCTCTGAGGGTCTGATGAAGCTATGCACTTTCTCTCTAGAAATATGCATTTATGGAGAATATTTTGAGTACAATGTCAGGGAGTCTGAAGACTTTAAGTACATGTAGCACACTCTGGGGTCTAAACATCACAGGTGTGCTGTAGGAACAGGTACAGTTCCTGGATTCTACTGTAATGGTTTTCAAATCACATATGTCCCTCAAATGTCCCTTGTTCTTTTAGAAGCTATATCCCTTGTCCTACAGAAACCACAAGCAAAGACTCCTAAAAACAACTTGGTGCCTGAATTCTTTCCCCTCTTTTCTTTTTCTCTTCCCATAAAGTTTTTATTTTAACCTTTTATTATAGGAAGTTTCAAATATAAACCACACACACACACACAAAGGAGACAGAGTAGCATAGCAAATCTCTACATGCTCATGAACTGCTTCATGATTATTAGCTCATGGTAGTCTTATTTTATTTATACTCATATCTTCTTCTTTCCTCATATTTTTCAGTCGGCAAGTTATTGAAGTATGACATACGCTCTTCCCTTATTATGCTGAATCAAAACCTGTGTAATAAATTAATTCACTTATAATAAACTTCAATATTATTTATATGATAAGAAATGCTGTAAATGATTTTAAAATGCAGCAGCATTATTGTCGAACATTTAAAAATTGAACTCTTTCTATCATCACACATCTAGTCAGTGTTCACATTTCCATTGATACCATAAATGTCAGAAAGGTTTTTTAACAACTATTTACTTATAAAAGAATTCAAAAAAGGAACCCATATTATGACTGGCTGGTATGTTTTTTTACCTCTTTTAATCTGTAAATTCCCTTTTTTTTTTCTTTCTTCCCATAATTCACTTATTGAAGACACAATGTTGTTTATTCTATAGTTTCCTTGAGTAAGAATTTTGCTGGTTGTATGCCCATGAAGAAACTAAATATGTTTCTTCAATATGTTTTTTTCTTTTGACTTATTTTCCAAAAATTAGTAGCTAGATATAGAACTTTCTGGATTTAGGTTTGATTTGTTTGATCAAGACAATGTCAAAGTGGTGTCTGTACTTTCATCAAAAGTTATCTCTATTTGTAAAATATCAACAGCTGTTGCTGAACAAGCCATTCATTAGGGGTTGCAAAGTGGTTCTATTCTAATTCTATCATCTCTTCTTTATAAGCTACAACATTCCTGCAAAAAGAAACTTTCCTTTAGTTCCTATTTGGTTACCATCTTAGCTCGTTCAGGTTGCTATAACAAAATATCATGTGCTATGTGGTTTATAAGCAACATAAATTTATTCCTTACACTTCTGTAGGCTTAAGAAACACAAGAGCGGGACCAGCAGTCAGCGTAATGGCTACGTCGCTGGACTCCCACGTAGTCGACCGCGGTTCGTGTCCTGGACCCGGTGGCTTAAAACTCACTCCGGGCGCGTGTGCGTGCGTGCCCAAGATCCCGAGAGGAGAATGGAGGAGAAGGGATTGCGACGTGGCCATCCCCCCGGTGGGTGATTTCTCACTTTCTGTCTCTCTGTCTCTCTCTGTCTGTCTGGTGAGCGCACGCGCCCTATAGCGAAAAACCTCTGGAAAAAAAAAAAAAAAGAAAGAAAAACACAAGAGCATGGTGAAGCAAATTTGGTGTCTGATGAGGGACCACTTCCTGGTTCATAGCCATCTTTTCCCTGAAACCTCACCTAGTAGACAGGACAAGAAGTTTCTCTATGGTCTCTTCTAAGGCTCCACCTCATAATTTCATCACCTAGGGATTAGGGTTTCAGTACATAAATTTTGAGGGGACACATTCAGGCCATTACACAATGGCACAATTCATATAGAAAACGTGGTATAAATTCTTTTTATTTATCTATTTTCAATATTATGAGTTGGCTCACATCCTCCAAAGAGGACTGCAGATTTAAAAACACTTGAGAGTTTTAATCTATCGAAGTTTTTCCTAATTAATACTCTAAATGTACTATCTTTGGTCAGTGGAAGTCTCCTCAATGTGTCCCTTAAAAATGACCAAAGAAGTATTTTGATAGTTTCCTTGATATGTTTCCAGCTCATCTTATATATTTTTTTCTCATATCATCAGCTACATCTCCAAGGACCTCTGGTTCTTTTTAGGGGAAATTTTTATTTGGAGACAGCAGTCTTAGTTCTAGATGTGTTTGTTGATTGCAGCAACTCTAAATACAGATTGAATAGACTGATAACAGTTGGTAAGAATATGTTTGGAATGTTATTTAAACAAAAGATTATTCTCTTTTCTGTAATGTAATTAAAATATTATAGACTTTTCTTGGGCCATTATAGTGTCATATTTTATATGAACATGTGTTTTAGACTCACAATTAAAGAACTTCAAAGTGTCACTTAAACTCCAAATTTCAAATGTTGGAGGATGGTCTAGCTCTCCAATTTATTGTAAATGCCATCATCAGGATATGGATCCCATCTATGAAACTGATTTAAAACACTGACAATATCTAGTGATACTGTTGATAATGATATCATCAATAATATGGTCAAGTAGACCCTTTGCATTTTTCAATGAGAATAAAAGTTCTGGCAAGTGGATTGAGAATATTGAAGTGTAGTTGGAAGTATCATGAATTGGTAAAACTATTTGAAAATTTTTCAAGAACAAAGTTGAATGTGGAAAACACATTTCAGAAAGATACATATAGAATAAATTGATATTTGTAAAGCATTCAACAATGTAGTAGTCAAGGTTGCACACATATGCAGTTGAAACTTACAGTATAAGCAGGGAGGACAGACACCAACTTCAGATTATTGATTACCCCTTAAAAAAGAGGAAGGAAGAGAAAGAAATGAGATTAGAGAGCCGTGCTATAAGGAGTTTAATTATACCTGTGGTACTTTATTTCTTTCAAAAAATCATTAGAGGAAAAGAGAAGACAAGATAAAACAAAACGATATAATGGAAGTCTCTGACTACATGAATCATAGGAAACAGGTTGACTTATCAAATTATTTGGGTTTTGGCAAAGCACTCATTTTAAGCTTTTGGCCTGCCTGCTCCATTTTTTAAGGTGGAGAAAATACATGTGCTCTCAAGTGTGTGTGTATGTATATATTAATATATGCATACAGGTGAGAATTATTAAACTACTTGATGTTTAAAGAAAAAAAAGGAATTGTATCCCACATTTATTGTAAAAAGTGTGTTGTGTTTTGTAGCAGTATCCAGGTCAAGGAAACACGGGTCTTTATTTTTGCCAATAATATTTTATTGCTGCAAAAATTACTGAGTGAGTGCTAACTCTACCCTGAGTCATTCAGCATATAACTACTGGAACTCAAAAGGAACAAAAAACACAACCCCAAATAGCATACTCCAGCCAACATAACTGGTCTCCAATCTTCTCCTGTCTGCCTCTTAGCCAACATGACCTAGGAAAACATCAAGATTTATCCAAGCAAGTTGATCCTTCTTAGCCATTTTTTCAGCTTGATGCTAGACTTCCTCAGTGACAGACTCTTTTCAAAGGTCAAGAATGCTGTGTATAATGGTTTGGTGTCCTGTGGCTTCTGGTAGTTTTAATTAGGGATTCACCTGTCCATTTCCTACCTCCTGTTTCTCCTGGCAAGGTTAGATGAAGCATGAGAGGGTTCCAATAGAACTGAACTCACTCTGAGGACCTCTTTGCTGATGATGGGCATGACTACAACCCAGAAAGAGATCCCAGATTCTTAAGGAAACTTATGGTTTAAGAGAAGAGAAAATCCTACTGCTTACTTTGTAGGATGGAATACAACTGAGTATAATTTCAGTTCATCTAGAATCCAATCTTGTTGTCAACTAGAACTCTCCTAGTTTTCTACGCTTTTTTCTTGAAAGCTCTTTGTGTTCTTTAGCATATGTACATATCTCTCCATTTGCCATAATGTATCTTAGATGAATATTGGGTCTACAATATGGTAAACTCAAGCTGGTGAAGGAGAAACAGGGAGGGGGTTATAAATGGGATGAGTCTCGGGACCAACAGATGCATAATAGTTATATCATTGGACTCCACGTAGTCGACCACAGTTTGAGTCCTGGACCTGGCAACTTAAACCTGACAGTGTGCATGTGTGCGTGTGTGCCCAAAATCCCAAGAGGAGAACGGAGGAGAAGAGATTGTGGCATGGCCATCTCCCCTTGTGGATGCTTTCTTACTTGCTTTCTCTCTGTCTCTCTGGAGAGTGCATGCACACTATAGCAAAAATCTCTCACTAAAGAAAAAAAAAAGAAATGGAATGAATCTCTATCATCTGAAATGAATGAATTAAAACCACGTAAGACAATAAAAAGATTAGGAAGAGACATGAGAATGTGTCTAGGAATAAAAGAATAAAATATAAAGTCTCTGTAACTTAAATAATAATAAAAATTTTATGTATTTTTATATAATACAACTGGAATACAATTTAGTAAGAGATAGAGAAAGTTAAGAAAAAGAAAAGAAATAGGAAAAAGAATAGAGGCAATGGTATCAGAACTGAACCTAGTAAAACACTTTTGGTGGCAGGGGCAGGGCAGGAAGCAGTTTGGGGTCAACAAGAACAGTGCAATTACAAAATACTCCACTCATGGATACATGGTCTAAGTGATGAAGCCAGGAATAAAGCCCAGATTTCCCAATTCCTGGCCCTGGGCCTTTATGTATTAAATCATGTTGCCTCTGCTGTCAGATAATCATCTTGCATCTGGAACATAAATACAGCCAATTCAAATATGCATCTTGATCTTATCATGTGGTTAGCAATCCATGCTGTTATTACTGTCAATGGGACTGCATCCCATTAATACCATGTTCACTGTTTGGCAACATATCTAGTGGCATAAGCTGGATAAATACAATATAGAATGTGGTCAAAGAAAATCACCCTCATTCCAAATTCAACAAGACATAAGAGGAAGCTCTCAGGTAGTGCTACTGTGCAGAATCTTTAGAAAGTCGAAGGGACAAGATGGGAAAATTTATTTTAAATGAAGGTGATTTCAGCCTTAATAACTCCAATTCAGATGGGATTTTTTAAGTGTAATGATTTGATTGGGAATCTATTCTTAATTAAATGCCAGGCTTTCCTATTAAGATAATAATCTTTTCTATCATCCATGCTTAAGTGACATTCCCACAATCCTTATTCACTTTGCTTAGATTTCTTCTTCCTATTAGTGGATACCATATGCTACATGGACTAGAGAACTGGTCATCAAAATGAGTCATTTGATAAGAGATGAGCATAAGATCTGACATTAAATCAAGAGGATAATAAACTCTATATTTTGTGCCTCTCCTTTAAACGCATTGACTTCATGTTCAACATTCTCAATTGTCTTCAAAATCTGAACTAAAATTTGCACACCCATGGTCATAGCAGCATTATTCACAATAGCCAAGTGAAAGAAGCAAACCAATGCCTACCATAGATAGATAGTTATGCAAAATGTGGCATACAAATACAATAGAATATTATTTGACTTTAAAAAGGAAGAAAATTCTGATGCCTAATACATTAGTAAACTTCAAAGACACTATGCTAAATAAAATAAATCATAGACAAAAGAATAAATATTGGATGATTCCACATATATGAGATATGTAGAACAGGCAAATTCAGAGACAGAAAGTAGAATGGCAGTTGCCAGGGCTTGGCAGCAGGGAAATAGGGAGTTAGTGTTTAACAGGCACAGAGCCTAAGTGGCAAAAGAAGAAAAAATTCTGGAGAATATAACCAGTCTTCAAATAATAATCTGGTAAAGTCCTGACTTCATAGATTTGTCATTCATTTATTCATTTGTTCATTCAATCAATCATCCAACTGTTACCAATCACCTGTGTAGAGAAAATGGAGTTAGGATGATTTAGTCTGGCTCCCTCACTTCCTATCTTAACATGTTTGAAGGCTGCAGGGCAAACAACTTATGTCAGTAGTTGTACTATGCTTGTGCACTTGTTAGGTAATTATGACTTTGCTGTCTTACACAACTGCATGTAACATGCATGTCCATATGTGACAGTTTCATTTTAGCCATGAACCACTTCAAGAGAAAAGGAGCACCTGGTCAGCCAGCTAGCTAGCCCTGGTAGATTGGCCTTGGTTCAGCCTACTCAACTCTGGTGGCCTTGGCTTGGCTCAGCTTTGGGTCCATTCAGCTCAGCTCCGTGAGGGAGGAAGTCACTCTCTAAGTGCTGTTCTCTGTGTTATAAGATCTAAGAGGGAGGAAGCACCTTGTGAGTGCTACCAGAGCTCTGTGAGCTCATTGAATGCATCCCATTAAATAGCATGAGAACTGTCTCCAAAGTGCCTCACATCTTTTTCCAGTTCCCAGCATCTCAGTTTGATTTACCCTATGCTAGCAAACCTAAGGAGGAATAGCACCATGTAAGGAGGAATACATAGTGTTTGTCCAAGGAATAGCAAACACACATATTGGGCTAAAGTATAGAATCCAAATTGGGAGATGCCGTATGGCTAGATTGGGAACATAATGTAGAATGTCATACTGAAGATTTTGGAGAATACACAAAAGAAAAGTAATTAGAAGCAGAAGCATTGCTAGGTGCTAGTGTTAAGGAGAAAACCTAGAAGAAAGGTTGAAAATCAATGGTAGCATGGACAGTAAGTGCATAAAAGGGACATTATTCTTTGTGATTGTCCTACAATCTGTCCACTGAGCTGAGAATCATATATTGAATGGACTGACCCTGGTTTTCACAAAACTTCTTTAAAGCAGGGCTTCTCAAAAGTTTTAAATACATACAATCTCCAGGGGATCTTGTTAAATTTTGAATTTTAATTAGTAGTCTGGGGTGTAAGAGCCTAGAACCTACATTTTTTAAAGTTCCAAGGTGCTGTTGCTTCTATTCCTGAAAGTACATATCCAGGCTTTAAAAGTCTTAAATTCCCACAATGATTTCATCAACAGATTTCCTTATAAATTGTCAAAATGACACAAATTTGGAGGTCTTGCTCTTGCAGCACACAATCATTCCTACTGCAATCTCCAGCCTAGGATCACTGTTGCTTAGGGTTCTGTATCAGGAAAATAATTTGTCCTTTGATAAAATGGATTAAAGAGAGCCCTACAGTAGGGGCTACTGTCCAGGTTGAGAGCTGATGAAGACCTTGATGAGGAATTGACAGAGCAGATATTACAATGAGAATAAATGAGACCCACCTGACTTATGGTATGAACCATCTGAAATTCACAACAATTTTAAAAATCAAATTAGGTAGCACACATGAACTCCTAAGCTAATGAGCCCTCAGCACCTGCCATGTTCCACCTCTAGCTGCAGGTAGCTTGTAAGCAGGCTTGGATCAATTAGTCAATGTAATTGAAGCCAAATGTAATTAATTATATAATTTGGGGCTGTTCAAGTTTAATTTTACTAAATCACATTATGAAACTGGGGCATTATGAAGGATTAGTGAGAAAAGGGAAACAGGCTTGAATAAAGCTTTCACAGAAGCTATAATTCATGTATTATTCCTTGACCTATTACCCTTAGCAGTGGAGCAGAGGCTCTTAATTCTCCAATATTATTAATAAAAATCCAGATGTCCTGCATACATCAAGTGATCACTAGTGCAAAAGCAAAGATGGCCTGTTACACCAGACAGAACGGTCAGCTGGAAAGAAGGGGTAGGAGAGAGTGTGATCCTGTTTTGATTTACTCAGAAAGGAGATGCTAACAGAAGCACAGAAGGCAAGTGAAGAGGTTAGCATGGGTGAAAAGCATAAACCACATTTCATTTTTAAAATTGCTTTCATGGAGTCTGGCAGGTGCCGTGGTGGTTGGAGTCCTAGGATCCCACGTGGCTGATTGTGGTTTGAATCGTGGACCTGGGAGCTTCCTTTATCAATTTCCCTCTCTCACTGTCTGTCTCTGGTCAAATTAAATAATAATTATTATTATAATAGATAAAATTAATAAAATAACTCTTCCTAAAAATTTCTTTTATTATGTTGAATTGTGTCGTGCCCTACCCCTCATTTAAAAAAAAAAAAAAAGAAAGAAAGAAAGAAAAAAAAAGTACTGAAGTCCTAATTCTCAATATCTGTCAATGTGGCCATATTTGGAAATTGGATCTCTGCAGATGACAAGTTAAGATGAGGTCATTAGAATGGTCCCTAACCTAACTGTGTCCTTATAAAAATGGGGAATTTAGACAAAGAGGGAAGATGATGTGAATACACAGAGAGAACATATTTAAGCCAAGGAATCTCTGAGGCTGATGAAGGCTAAGAGAGAGGCATGGAATAGATTCTCCTTTATAGCCCACCAACAAACAACCTGCCAACACCTTGATTTCAGATTTCTAGACTTTGGAACCATGAGACAATATAATTTTGTTAAGCCACTTACTTTGTGATGATATGCTAATGTGGACTTATTAATGGTAACCAATCTACCACTCTGGGTAAGGGATATTTATGATGGGGGTTATGATTCTTGCTTCTTCCTCTCAGTCTTGTGGTGAATCTAAAACTGCCTTAAACAGATAAACTCTTTTCAGAAAAAAGTTGCAATTACATTTCAGCCATATAGTATGATATTGTCCCCTTTCCCGCACTCTTTTCAACACATGTAATATCAATCTCTTTAACTATTTGTAATCTGAAACATTTAAAAAAACAGTTTCATTGTCTTCAATACATGTCTCTATAGTCACTAGTAAGACTGAGAAGCATTTCATATTTCTGGGCATTTGAAGATCTTTTTTCAAGAATTACCTATTCATGGGAACCAGCAGTTAGTGTAATGGCTATGTTGCTGGACTCCCACGTAGTTGACCCCGGTTTGCGTCCCAGACCCGGTGGCTTAAAACTCACGCCGGGCTCGTGCACGTGAGTGCCCAAGATCCCGAGAGGAGAATGGAGGAGAAGGGATTGCAGCGTGGCCATCCCCCCTGGGGGGTGATTTCTCGCTTTCTGTCTCTATGTCTCTGTCTGTCTGGCGAGTGCACACGCCCTATAGTGAAAGAAAAAAAAAAAAAAAAACCTCTCCAATAAAAAGAATTACCTATTCATGTATTTTGCTCTTCTCAGTTAGACATGTTTTTACCGCAACCAGTATTTTATATGTTTAAGGTAGTAAGAAATAGTCATGGCACATAGGTTGTCCCATGTGTATTAAGTTCGGTCTGTTAAAAGTGTGACAGATACGGGCCACCATGGAATAATGGTTACGTCACTGAACTCCCACGTAGTCAATCGCAGTTTGAGTTTAGAGCCAGCAGCTTAAAACTCACACTGGACACGTGTGTGTGCGTGCCCAAGGTCCCAAGATGAGAATGGAGGGCAAGGGATTGAGGCATGGCCCTCCTTACTGAGGGTTGATTTTTCACTTTCTGTCTCTCTGTCTGTCTCTGTCTTTTCAGTGAGTGCATGTACCTTATAGCAAAAATCTCTCTGGAAAAAAATAAAGTAACAAATATTTTCTCTTAGTGTGCTATGTGTTTTGTTAACTTATGTTATAGTGTCTCTGCCTTAGTATATTTGACAGTAGTCAAATCTGTCCAGCTTTTTTTTTTTTTTGAGAGGTTTTTGCTATAGGGCACATGCATTCACCAGAAAGACAAGAGAGAGACAGAGAGATAGAAAGCAAGAAATCACCCCCCAGAGGGGATGGCCACGCCGCAATCTCTTCTCCTCCATTCTCCTCTCAGGATCTTGGGCACACATGTACATGTGCCTGGCATGAGTTTAAGCCACCGGGTCTTGGACTCGAACCGTGGTCAACTACATGGGAGTTCAGCGACATAGCCATCATGCTAACTGCTGGTCCCAAATCTGTCAATCTTCTCATTTGTGATATTTGCCTTTTATGCCATACTTAGGCTTGGGACAGATATAGAGGCATAAACATACACGCAAAGGCTTACTTGTATACACTTTTAAATGTATAAATACTTGTATTATTGGATAGTTGGGAAAGTGGTGATGCATTTTTACATAGAGAAACATAGAAAAAAATATTTCCTGATGACCTAATACATTTAAGAGACTTAAGGGATCAGATACAGGGACAATTATCACATAGGATGGCATCAGAAACTAGAGAAGACATAATATAGGCTTTTGCTAGAATGGTGAATTCTATTAACTGAGGTGAATTGTAGTTGACTTACTCTATATAGATCATAGTAGTAACCCATCTTTCAAAGTCATTGGATACATATATTGAAGTTATATATGTTGAAAGAAAGTCACCCCAAGTCAAATTTGGGAGCTAGGATGGAAGTATCCACCCATTGGACAGATATGTCAAACATATCTGTGATTTTTTTGTTTGTTTTTAAAGAATTGTTTATTTCTCTTTGCTGCTATATATTTTTTTATTTGATCAGAGAGAGACAGAGAGAGAGAAATGGAAAGTGCGAAAGCAGGCCACCAGGTGGACTCAAACCATGGTCAGTCATGTGGGAGTCCAGCACCCCAACCACCATACTACCGGCTGGCCCCTATCTATGATGTTTTGTGGCATCTGTCTGCCACTTCCAAGTAGTTCTTATAGTGACCAATTCATTTTGTAGGGCAATGATAGACAACAAAAAAAAGTAGGGAAATGATAGACAACCTAATATATGCAATAACCTATTACGTGCCTCCATCAGCTAGCAACAGGCATGTATAGCCAGCATATGCAATAAACTGGAAGTTTATCATCTAAAACATAACTTTACTATGTAAAGTTCATGCACATATCAAAATGAAAAGAATCATAGAGTGATGAGTACAACAAAAATGTAACATTACCAGAAAGTCAAGAACAAGAGTTGAAGATGATGGCCAATGCTACTGTGTCTGTAGAAGTGCCTAGTCTGAGGGTGCTATCACCACTGCTGTGAACATCTGGTTTATTGCACATAACTCTGGTTACTAGAGTTAGGACATCATTGCTGCCAGTCAGACACAACCAAATGTCTTTGTTCTGAATTTATATCCATTATGTAACCTTCAATTCATAGTAGAGTTTCCCATGCAGGGTGCCCTACTGGGAAGGTAGTGTTCAAATTGACCAGTTTCAATATTCTTTTTCTTTCTTGCTTGCTCCCTTCCTTCCTTCCTTCGTCTCTCTTTCTTGCTTTCTTGCTTTCTTCCTTCTCTTTCTTTTGTTCTTTCTTTCCTTCTCTTTCTCTCTTTCTTTTTCTTTCTTTTTTTTTTTTCCTCTCTTATAGCTTTTTGCTATAAGGCACATGTGCTCAACAAAAAGAAACAGAGAAAGGGAAAGTGAGTAAACACCCCTAGGGGGATGACCATACTACAATCTATTCTCTTTTATTCTCTTGGGATTTTGGACATTTGTGCCTATGTAGCCAGCATGGTTTAGAAACCACTGGGTCTGGGACCCAAACTGTGGTTGGCCATGTGGAAGTCCAGAGCCTTAACCACCACTCCACTTGCTGGCCCCCCAGTTTCAATATTCGGATTAGCTTGGTAGTACATGTCTTTTTGTAAATGATTCAGTCCTTTAGTAAAGGAGGTGATGCTTGGCATCATCTCTTCTCCACCTCCAAATTGTTTCCATAGTGCCTCATTCATCTGCTAGGGAAAATTTGACAGGCTAATACATGCAATGGCCTGCATGGCCCTTGTGTGCCCCCATCACCTACATGCCTCCATCATATACATTCTGAACTTACGCTAGCAAACAATGAATAGCTTTTCTTTTTTCTTACCTTTACCCAGTGATATCTACTGACCTACATGTGGCATTCCATGTAACACACATGTGCTGGCGATTATAATGACAGAAAGTAGAGAGGAAGGGGAAAAGTCATGAAGGATAGAGAAGGTGAAGTGTTTCACAGTTTATTAAGATATAAAAACTGGCACCTAGCTTTTTATACACTGGAAGTAATTCTGGTCCCACACGATTTGAGGCTCTGTGGCCGTGTTTTCCAAGGACTAAGTAAATGTGATTGAACAGCAAATTCCTACATTTACAGAACTAGAGATATGATACTGGTCCCTTGATGTCCCCCATGAATGTCCTTTTCAGTCTCAAAGATACAGTTATTAAGTGGCAAGGTAGATAATACTCATGCAAATATTACCAGTGGGGCAAATACAGGATATGGAATTCTTTGGTGTAAAGAAGCTATATTGGTGAATACAGGAATATGAATCATCTTAGAAGCTAAAGAAGAGAGATAAGATGCACAAGGGAAGGAAATTTCATTGTTTCAACCAATCTTCTTTGAGTATCTTCAGTGTGCTAGGGAATGTCTTAGGCACTTGGGATATATCAGTGAGCAATAAAAATTCAACTTCCTCCCTTTTGGTAGAACTAAATTTTGGAAAGGAGAGACAGACAATAAATAACAGACATACCAAATAAGTAAATTATATGGTCTATGGTATTCGAAGAAGTCATATAGGAATGCTATGGAGAAAAGAAATGATAGAGCAAGGCAAGTAGGATTGGGAGTATGGAGAGGGATGGGTGGGTTAGATTTTTAAGTAGGTTGGAAAGGGAGTTCATTGATGGTGATATCTGAATGAAGACTTGAAGAGATAAAAGAACAAGTCACTTGGGTACCTGGAGGTAGAGCATTCTAGGTGGAGACAGAATGTGAGGTCTTCTGCATTTCTGAGGTTATGAAAGTTTCCTGTGGTTAAAAGAACACACAAAAAACAACTGTATTTTGAAAAGACATTCAAAACGTTCCCACGTCAGGACCAGCAGTTAGTGTAATGGCTATGTCGCTGGACTCCCATGTTAATGAATGCAGTTCGCGTCCCAGACCCGGTGGCTTAAAACTCACGCCGGGCGCGTGTGCGTGCATGCCCCAGATCCCAAGAGGAGAATGGAGGAGAAGGGATTGTGGTGTGGCCATCCCCCCTGGGGGGGTGATTTCTCGCTTTCTATCTCTCTGTCTCTCTCTGTCTGGCGAGCACCTGCGCCCTATAGCAAAAACCTCTCAAAACAAAAACAAAAACAAACAAACAAAAAAACCTTCCCATGGTGGCCAAAAAGTAAAAGCATGGACAGGTAAGGTTGGATAACTCTATACCTATCCACACCTTTGCTTTTTGGCCAGCAGTTATTCCTAGAATTTCCGATCACATACAGGGACTAAAAAGTATGCTTATTTGGTGATGGACAGTGAAAAGGACCACCGGACAGCTATGTAATTGCAAGGAAAGGGCATAGATGGGAAAAGGGGCCTCTTAATGAACTTCTTAATTACCAATTTTACTTCTATTTTAAGGAAAGTAAAACTCATTCCAGTCCAAAATGTTCTGCCAAGAAGATCCTGCTAGAAAGGGTTTTGATGGCTTGAGGTAGCCACAGGACTTTTTCCCAGTTGAAGTGACTAGGTGACTATAGCTAAAGCAGTGCTCACAGATGTATAATGCTAGAGGGTGCTGTGGGTCCCTCATCATATTTGGTTGACAGAGGTAAGACTCTGGCAGGGGACTAGTGCAATGACAAGATCCATAGACCATGCCTAGTCTGCCAGGTACTTTTGTGATTTCTGGCCAATTACAGAATCAGTGGGGGGCTCAATAGCTTCATCTGTTGAGTTGAAAAATAATACCTACCTGCCTATTTTATAGAGTTTTTATTTTTTTTTCTTTTAGAATCAGATGAGGTAGCAGCAAGGCCCAGCTGCAGTGGCACAGGCACTAGGGTGCTATGGCATGATACTACAGCCACATGGAAAGCTCAGGTTTGGATCTCTGGTAGACCTGAACGTGCGTGCTATGTATGCCCAAATGTGCCTGTGGTCCTGGCTGGCTGGGAGGTTGGAAGGAGGGTCACTATCAATGGTACTTGTCTCCCTCCCTTCTCTCTGTTCCCTCTCAAGGAAGGGAGGAAGGAAAACAGAAACTAAAAAATGAGGTAACTGCAGGAACTCTTCTGTAAGTAATCAAATGCTATACAAACACGAGATATTATTCTCACGGCTTTTATTCTCATCAGAGAGCTGATGTAACACTTGACTTGTTTTAGTTCACACCTGGAAATAATCTGCATGTTCAAGACCAAAGTAACCTGAGTTCTTGTGGTTTACCATTCAGCCTTCCCCTATACAGGTTGGAATGGCCAAAGGGTAGGGAGAAGGTTCAGAAGAAAATCTAGCACCACAGTACAGTTAGGAGGCAGCACAGGATGAAATGTATGCTCTGTCTCTTTTCCTTTTTGAACAAAAATAAAAGGGGACCATGTCAGTGTTTGGGAGAAATCTTCCAGCCTCTCCTCCTAGGCTTTGATCTTTCCATGGATCAGAAGACAGAGGCCAGTAGGACAGACTTGCCCTCATCTAGACCCTGGCTCTCCTCTCCCCTCCTGAGTTCTTACCACATGTGAGCTTGGCTAGCTGCTCTTAGGTCTGCTTTTCTCCTCCAAGGCTGATTTTCCTGAGAGCCCCATAATTCTCAAGGTCAGACCTTCCCATGCAATGCCTAAGATGGCAAACCTAATCTCAAGCAAGCAGGTTATTTTACTGAAAAACCTCACAAAGAAAGGGGAGGGACATTTCCCTTGGCTTGAAATTTTAAGCTACTTTGAGTCCAAGCTCACCGGGTGTCTCTATGATTTTCTTCGAGGGGTCCTAAGGACAAAAAAAGAGGCCTTGCCATCTCTTACTGAATATCCCCATTTCCAGCCTCAGTCAGACCACTCAGAAAACACTCCCTCAAGCTTTTATCAGCTTAAACTAGGCACAGACATGTGGTATGTGAAAGGATGTAGGTTATTATTTGGTGTTTCTGGCATACATGGTAAGATGAAAAACACAAGTTTGCTACTTAAAGGGGAACTGTCAGTCTAAGGTCATCATTCCCCGGCAGGCCATGGTACAAGCCACACCACAAATACCCATTCTGGGTGTGGGACAAGCATCTGGTTAGTGTCTCTATTTGGGAAAAGCAGAGAGAACAGTATTTCCTCCAAATACCAGATCAATCATTTAGGGCAATTCATCTTCCACTCAAATGATCTCAAGTTCACGACTAATAAGACCACAGCTGCCTTTTTATGGCTGAGTTACCCACACACAACTCGGCACTGCATTTCAGGTCAGGTCACAACTGCGTAATAGGCCTCAAGCTTGGCGGTTTCATGTTCTTCTGTCTTTTCCTTGCCCAACCCACACCGAATTACATGCTGACCAGAGCTCCCCCAGAGTCACATGGAATGAAGATTTGGCTCCAAATAGTCAACTTTGCAGCCCAAAATGGAGGCCTCCCTGGGTAGACTAAGTTTTTCCATTTCATTTCCAGAAGCCTGCCATGTTTTTTCCAGAGCTGTGTGCAGAAATCAGGCTGCATTTTCCTGTTGATGGTCCAGGTTGCATAAATGTAGGCGGAAAAGTCTCAGGGAAGGGGTCCAGATGGCCCTTAAACTATAGAGTTACCCCAAATTCAAGGACGCAATGAGACCCAATTGCTTACAGAATGAACTTGAACTGTCAGGAGTACCAAGGGAAACAGATCTTAGGAGGAGAGAAGAAAAAAAAAAGTAAATAAAATGTTGTCTTTGTTTCCCCTCTTTTCAAAATCAGTTTTGCTAAATTGCTAATTATCCTGGAAAGGATATAAAATGCAGTAAGGAGGAAGTTAATGTTAGCATTTCAGAAGTCCTGGCATATGTCATGTGCAGTCTCTGGGACATCCAAGACGACACGGACTGACACGTTGCTCCACGCACATGCTCTCTATTATAGTTACGTTTGTATAACTGATCCAGTCCTGGCACATAAAGCCCTGACCTTTGGGTGCTGAGTGATTAAAATATCAGTCATGGAGTTTAAACTGTTGTCCTTATGTAGGTGGGTGTTAACTTCTAGTGGCTCTCAGTGTCCTGCCCAACTTCCAGTTTACTCTAACGATGTAATATCCAAGCCACCTAGTAGGGACTGGTCTGAGGGTCAGGACACTGGGATTCGCTGTTCCTTCTTCTTCATGTTAACCTCGTACTTTTACACTGCACCATTGGTCCTTTGCCCTGGGGTTGTTACCCTAGGCACTTAGGCATGCACAGCTAAGTACAGGGCTTTATGTGAGAAGATGCCAACTGGATAACCCTGAGACACATACGCTGTTCTTCTTGGGTCCCACCTTGATTCTGAATCCATCCTGCATGTTGTCACTAGATTTCTGCTTGAAAATCTGTCATGATATACTATGGCTCAGCTTTGTGCTATTTGTCTAAGAACATCTTCATTCACATCTTTGACCAAAATAATGAACAAAGCGTCAGAGAGCAGAACTCTATGATGTTTCACAATAAGTATTCTTCTAATTTCCACCTAAACATAGGGATACAGCATCCCCCCACACCCCTACCATCCATCTCTGTATCTCTCTCTCTATCTGTATCTATCTATGTATCTATGTCCGTCTATCTATATAACACACACACATACATATATCCTCAAACTTAATTCAACATGAAATCCAGAAACTTCAATAAATGAAGAAAGCATTGTTTCAACCTGCAAATAACTTCCAATCTAATGAGAGAAAGAGAGAGAATAAGGTGGAAGCAGGGGTAAGGGCTGTAGAGCGTTGGAGGAGGAAGTGAGAAGAGAGAGTTTCAATGAGCATATAATGTCACAGTTCAAAGCAAATGGAAAGCTTGCCAAACAAATGCAAAGTGTCTCAGTGTTCCATAGAGGAAAAAGTGACTAAGTTTGAAGAAGTTCAAGCGGCTTTATGAAATAACATATTCTTTGCTTCCCCTCATCACATCTGATCTTTATTTCCTGTGTTTACTTCACTTTTTTTCCATCTTTCCTGACCATAGCCACCCACCGACTTTTGGCCACTCCCCCTTTATCACCTAGCAGCTCTTCTTTCTCTTTTACCAGTTATCATCCTTAAAAGCTCAATCGTCCTATTAACATTCCAATATGTTGGTTTGCCCTTCAGTATCAAGTCCAAACTCTGCCTCCCATTGACATAGAGACCTTGGCATTTATCACCCAATAATGCAAATTTAGAAATTTCTCTGTTGAGTGATGTCCCTTGGCCCTCTTCTGTTTCTCTTATCATCTTACATTTAACAAACTTTCTTCTGGTTTTTGGTCCTTCATTCTGTCCCTTGGCATTTCACAACTGTCTTCTATGGCCACCCCTATTTGATTTCAGTTATCTTCCTCTCTAGTCTGGAGTTTCTTATTAGACTATGACACAATGCACGTGCCTCCCAGGTTAATTTCTTGATGTGCTGCCTTTATTTCTCTGTCAGCCTTCAGCTGCCTCACTTCTTTGATCTCTTCCCCCACTCCTGTTTTGTTTCATTTGGTCTTGGGGGGAACCTAGGCCTTACCAATTGTGTAGCCACTAGCCACATGTAACATTTAAATTTAAATGAATTAAAATAAAACTAAAAATTCAGCACTTCAGCTTCACTACTTACATTTTAAATGTTCAATAGCTGTGCCTGCCTAGTGGCTACCACTAGGTATAAACCACTGGTATCATCACAGAAAGTTCTTCTGAGAGGCTACCACTAGGTACAAACAATCGGTGCCATCACAGAGAGCGCTACTGAACAGCTTTGGTCTATTCTTTTTTTTTTTTTTTTTTTTTGGAGAGGTTTTTGCTTTAGGGAGTGTGCTCTCACCAGAAAGACTGAGAAAGACAGAGAGATAGAAAGTGAGAAATCACTTCCTGGGGGGGATGGCCACACCACAATCCCTTCTCTTCCACTCTTCTCTTGGGATCTTGTGCACTCACGCACATGTGCCTGGCATGACTTTAAGCCATTGCGTCTGGGACTCGAATTGTGGTCAACTACATGGGAGTCCAGTGATGTAGCCATTACACCATCTGCTGGTCTTAGTCTATTCTTTCTTAATGAATTAGAGGAGAGATTTTGGGGCCAGCAGGTGGCATGGTGGTGAAGTACTGAACTCCTACATGGCTGACTTCGTGGTTTGAGTCTGGGACCCAGCAGCTTGAAAATCACATTGAGCATGCATGCATACTTGCCCCAAATGAGAGGAGACTGGAAGAGAAGGGATTGTGGCATGGCCATCCCTCCTGGGGGTGATTTCTCACTTTTCCCTTGCTCAGTATCTCTTCAGGGTGTGCACACACCCTATTGAAGAAAAAGAGAGGACTTTCCTAAAGATGATTTTGAGGATTATTTTGAAATGAGGAGTAAAAGTATGAAATAGTAGATAAGGAAATGCTTTGAGGCGTCTACAAGAGATGAGTAGAAGAACTGAAAGTTTGAGATATAAAGGCTGCCATATTGGATAGTAGAGATTGTATGGTCTGAGGTTTTCTCCGGCTTCAAAGCTTGTAGTTCTTTGACTCTTTTTCCTACTTTACTATATTGCTAAGGACTACACAGCTTCCTTAACACCCTTATCCCCAATGGTTGTCTAAACACTCCCTGCCAACCTCAATGTCTTGTTTAATGTATTGCTCACTTCCTTTCTTATTCTCATCATGGATCTCATCTTCCTAGCAGTGGTTCTACAAAAAAACATTGATATCACCTGAGAATGTGTTAGAAATATAATTATTGGCCCTGCTCCAGAATCAGAAACTTTGGAGTGGGGTCTAGATAGCTCTGTTTTAATAAGCCCTGAGAGTGAGCCTAATATATGGTACAATTTGAGAACCTTTGGCTTATAGAAAAATGTACTTGAGAGACCCAAAGACTAATGAAAGTGGTCATAGACTGGGAGCAGAGTACAGGAAAGGTGGAGAGGATCCTAGAAGTGAGTATTTTTACATTACTAGGAATTTGAAATATTTCAAAGTTCCACTTAGATTTTAGAAAGGACATATTGATCATTTCTTCCTCATCCCTGTTTTGTTTAATTTGGTCTTGGGTAGGACTTAGAACTTCATGAATTTTTTGTTGTTGTTGTTCATGATAGAGCACATGCATGCACAATGAGAGAGAGTGTGTGTTTGTGTGTGTGTGAGAGAGAGAGAGACAGAGAAGAACACCTTCCATGGGATCTAGTGTTTGCACAATCTCCCTCCAGCCCTCCAGCCCTCCAGCCTATCTGATCCTGGGCACTACTCACATGCTCAGGGTGTTTTCAGGCTGACTGAGCTGGGGATTCAAACTGCAGTTGCCCTGTGGGATCCAGCTTTCCTTAAGCAGCATATTACCACTGCACTGTGAAATCAGCCCCAACTGCAGCAAAATCTGAAAGTTCTGTTAGTGATCCTACAAAAGGCACAATTGCATATGTGTGTGTGTGTGTGTGTGTGTGTGTGTGTGTGTTTAGCATATTCAGAGAGTTGTACCTCAATCAATTTTAAAATATTTTCTTCACCCCAAAGAGAAACCTCTCTCCCGCAACCTATCCCAGATCTTCATTATTTTTTAAATGGACATTTTATTATTAGCAATTTAGGAATAATATTATTCCATTTAGGTGTTCTGCAAACCATAGTCAAAGCTGCTTTTGACCTGGATGTGAAATAAGTCCTTAATATAAATACAAAATGGATCTCTTCTTATTTCCAACTACCAGAAACAGGCTCCCAATTTTCACAGGTGAGGAGCGGGCATAGAAAGCAAGCCAGGAAGCACCACGTGAAGACCTTCACCCAAACACAACCAAACAGATAACGAATGGGTGCAGAAACTTCCTCGGACTCAGCCCATGCTGAGAATCTTAGGAAAGGCAGAGGAAGACACTAGGAAAAATGAAAGACTAACTATTTCACCCTTGAAAGCAGCTTTCCAAACAATGCCTTTCTTGATCTCCTAGGGCAGAGGATGAGAAAATGTTTGTAGGCTCTGGCTGATGCCACCGGGAGGACAGACGGTGCAGGAACCCCAGCCCTCCTGCTCCTCTCTGAGGGTGGCTTTGTTCTTCCCAGCCCGCGGGGCTTGTGTTCTGTGGGAGAATAGGACGGTTTTTGTTATCAAGTGGACAGAGCAGTTTCAATGATAATCCTCCTCTTCAAAAAAAAAAAATAACAAAAAAAGTTATTTCTCATGGTTTTCTCTCTTGCTCCAAAAATGGAAGCTTTAAAAGGAAAGGAAGAAGTGTGGTAACAGAAGAACAGGGACATGAAGTGCTGGCCCACAGAACCATCCCTCAACTTTAGCACCATGGGGTCCACTTCCCAAATTCTGTACACTTAAAGAAATGTGTTTTTCCAGAGCATGCTTCAGGAAAGTGAACAATGGTCACGGCATGAAGAATCTTGAAATGAAAGATACCATTGTTATCTTGTGGGGAGAGGAAAGGAAAAACTCCATATGCAATAAGTAAAATGAGAAAGGAGGGAGGTAGAAGGCAAAGGAAGAAGAAATCCCCAGCTAATAACACGTTCTTGCTCTCCTTCCCTAACACAATAACGCACATGACTTCATAAAGCCAGTGAGTTCAGAGACTGATGTAAAAATTCCCAAAAAAGAAATACTCTGTGGCAAAGGCCCCTGGGTAAACCGTGTCATTTCTAATTTCTCCAGTTCCTGTGATTTAGAGCAGATGCAGGATCTGAAATTCACACCAGCTCTTTGTGCACCAGCAGGGCAGCTAAAGCCCAAGCCTGGGGAATAGGGATGCGGGCTTCCTCTGTGATTTCACCACTGTGGCCCTGCTTTGTCTCACGTTTAAAATAATTTGCCAGGTAAAAACAAACTTCTCAGAATCACAGAGTGAAAAATGTACTTAACAATTCAATCCCTGTAAGTTTGGGATTGACAGAGAAAGTGCAGCCAAGGCTAATTAAATTACCCATCGTGTACTTGAATGGTGGTTTCACTAGCAAGTTTATTAATTCACATCATTATCATTGTTATTATTACCATAACTAGTAAATTACGGTTTTCATGAGACCGTGCAGGCTGTTAGCTCTCGGTTGTACTCTGCTTAGCTCTTGGTTTCTCTCCTGAGAACCGTTCTTAGAAAGCAGAACTTGTTTGTCCTAATATCCACATCTTCAAATGGCATTTTCTGAGTTATTGTTGTCTCCCTTTGGAAATAATTAAAATCTATGAGGGGTTTTTGTTTTTCTATCTGCTTTTGCCAATATTCTCACAATAAAAATACGGATGACTCGCGGGATCAGCTGCGTGCAGGGTGGTTTTCCTTCATGCAGTTGATTTGTACAACTCAAACTCCCTGGTTCAAGTCTAGTGGAATCAGATCTGCTCTTTATCTCTCAGGGACAATTTGTGACATATGCATAGGAGTTTAGTGCAGTCATATTGGCCTCATGCCTTTAAATATCGATCGCCAATTGTGTATACATTCATTTCCCCAATAATTTTGCACAAATTTGAGATTTTACTTAAATGCGTAAAACTTAAGTACAAAACACATTAAGCAAGGGGTCAGCGGGTGGCATTGTGGTTAATGTGCTGGACTTCCACATGGCCAACCATGATTCAAGTCTGGACCTGGCAGCTTTAAAACCACACTGGGCACATAGGCATGTGAGCCCAGAATCCCAAGAAGAGAGCGTCAAAGGGATTGTGGCTTGACCAACACTCCAGGGGATGTGGGTGTGCTTTCTCACTTTCCCCCTATCTCTTTCCCCTCTCTCTCTGTCTCTCTCTGGTGAGTGCACATGACTGATAGCAAAAACAAAACAAAACAAAAATCTTAGGCAAGCATGCCAGGTCTTCTTGACCTAAGAAGATCACACCAAATGTTTACAAGATGCATTCTAAGTCAGAGATAAAATCATTTTGATGTCTAGGCCTCACTACTTACTGTGGTCGCTGAACGAGCAGCATTGGTATCTCTTGGGAGCTGGTTAGAAATGCAGACTCTCAGACCCAGTCCAGACCTACAGAGTCAGAGTCTGCACTTTATAAGGAAGTCCAGGTGATACATGTGCAAATAAAAGTTTGAGGTGCCTGGTAGCATGGGAAGGAGAGATATGTCTTCTCCTCCCACACCCACCAGGACCTTCCTGCCACCATGTTTTCTGAATCAATCCTTGACATATATACTATTTGACCAATTTAGAAGTTATATTCTAAAATATATCCCCATGCTGAAGATAGTACAATATATTCGATACATTTCAAAAATATTAAACAGCACAGATGGAACACCTTTTGCCAAGATGGTGTATCCTGAAACTCATGCTGGTTTGGAGGAAAGAATGAAGTGTGCGGGGTGGTCATTAGGTAACCTCACCCTCTATGATGCAGTCATCTTTTTACCCCAGGGTGTGGCTAGTGTTACATAATGAGAAAAGTCCTCTGGATTCAGCAGCCTGTAGACACTCTTCTCTTCCCCCCATTTTATCTTTTTAGAAACCAAATAAAAAAATGAAAAGGTAAAATATTCCATAAAATATGGGGCCAGTAGGTGGTCTAGTGGTTAAGACACAGAACTCTCACATTGCTGACTGCAGTTTGAATCCTGTGCCAGGTAGCTTGAAACTCACACCAGGTGCATGTGTGCGTGTGTGCTCAAAATTCCAAAAGGAGAATGCAGTAGAAGGGTTTGTGGTGTGGCTATTCTCCCTGGGTGGTGGAGAGGTGAGTGATTCCTTGTTTTCTGTCTCTGGCTCTGTTTCTTTGGCAAGCAGACACACTCTACAGCAAAAATTTTTTTTAAAAAATTACATAAAATTATAAATATAAAAATATCTTACATAAAAATGAAAACACTAGTAATATTAGGCCAGCACCATAGTGTAGCCGTTAAACCCTGTGTAGAAGCAGCTGGACCCCATATGGCAGAATGCAGTGTGAATCTCGACTCTAGTGACCTGAAAAGCACACCGAGCATGTGTACGGTGTCCCCAAAATGCTGACGAGATGAACAAACGGAGGGAAAAAGACTGCAGCATGACTATGCCCCATTTGGAGATGTTCTCACTCTCTTGTTCTCACTCTCTCTCTGTTTCGGTCTCTCTCTCTCGTGACCACATATGCCCTCTGGGAATAACAAAATGCAAATTTAAAATACTAATCCTAAAGTATACGAAATGCCAATTTGCAATCCACTTTCTTCAATACTGCAAAGTGCTCCTTGTATTTCATACCATACCCAAAGTACCTTATTTCAGGAGCTACTTCTACTAGTAAGAGCCTTGCATATTTATTTACTGAATTGCAGTTGCAAAGTACCTTTTCATATGATACTGATATTTCTCTTTTAATTTTAATTTCAAAGGAAAATTTAGTTATATCTCCTTTATTCATAAATAGCATTTATACCAAATAATTTGGCATTTCAGTCATCTTAAGTATGACAAAAATCTTTGCATTTAGAATAAAATGTAAGTAGTACACATACTACTGCAGTTCTTGACAAAAAAAGAAATTGTAGTTCTTAGAGAAGTTCTCACTTTAAATTATTTTGAGCATAGAAAAGCAACATTTCTAAAAAGGACCATCACTTTACAGAAATAGTTTTCTGAGTGTTTTACACTCACTTCAACCATCTTTGGGGAGATACAAATAAAGTGTTTTTTATGTATAGTAACTGTGATCCTCTTCTAAAAACAAATACACACTTTGGGTTTAAAAATTCCCTGGGTGATATGTACAAGAAGAGCTTTCACTATGGTACTAATGCATTCTGAATTACTGTGGAGGAGCTCTGGGAATCCCTAGCTCCTGGCATAAAAATAGTTGTTCTATTCCCTCCCTGAAACACTTTGCAAAAGACAGTACTTAACTAATGCAAAAACGTCCAACTAATATTCATGGTTATCCAAGGACATTGGGATTTGAGTTGACTTTGGTATTGGGGCTAGTCTGGTTGTTCATCATGGTGCCAGCTGTTGTTACAGGTGCCTCATGACAATAAGGAAAGCTGCTTGACAATCAGGAAAGGTCATGATCACAGTGGGGTTAGCCCCTAGTGCAGAGGAAGGGCAAGATTGCTTGGAAAGGCCATAGCTTGTCAACCCCGGGTGAGGTGGGAGGCAATGAGTGGATTGTGGTGGAAGGAAAGAAGACTTTTTGAAGTGACCCTGTATAAAACAGTGCCTAAAGAAGTAGCAGAGTTTGTCCACATAACCACAGGTGATGGTACCATGAGCTCTCATCTAAGGAAACTGGGGACAGAAACCAGGTCCTGGGAAGCTGAGTGAGTGCCTTGATCTTAGGAGTTCTGAGAGATCTGCCAGAGAAGATAAGGAGCATGTCCCTAGTTTGGGACCTGTGGGGAGCCAAAAGGAGTATGAATCCCAGAAGCTTTCTTGGGAGTCTTGAGATATAACCCTCTGGTATCAGGATCTTAAAGAGGGATCAAAAATCCCACTGATCTCATGTCCCAGTGATCTCTTTTCTCTAGAGGCCTAAGAACTGTTCAGTGTAGCATTCCTAGGCAGGTGGCACCCTCTTGAATTCCACAAGAACTTCTGATGAAGATGGAGAAATATTGGTCCTTATAGAACTTGTAAGTTGCCTAGTAGCAGATTCCAAAAAACTGAGATGGGATGGGGGTGCAGCAGTTGAGAAGAGCTGAGGCAGCATAAAAGTAAGAGAACAATCCATGTCAGGTAGAAGGAGCTAGAAAGGATTTTTAGCCCTGCTAAATTGATCTGGGTCTTAAAGAACATAATTATGGGAGAAATGGAACCGTTATATAGCACACAGTTTGTTCTTACAGGCCATGCTAGATGCTCACAGTATGCAAAATTACTGCCATAATCTGGATGTGTAGCATAGCATTTAGTTACTGGGGGGATAAACAAAGCCCATTTTCTAGAGATTTCAGGATCTCGAGCTTATATAGACATACAAGATATAGATATTATTGTGGATGAATTAGTCATAAGAAATAAGATGACCATATACCTTGAAAACACCCTGAAAATTATAAAATGTGGAATGCATATGTAAAAATCCATCCTCTGATAGGAAAAACATGAACAAAGATTCTTTGCAGGATAATGGCTTCCAATTGAAAAATAGGTCAAAAAAAAATCCATCCTCTGATAGGAAAAACATGAACAAATATTCTTTGCAGGATAATGGCTTCCAATTGAAAAATAGGCCAAAAAAAAAAAAGTTTCTATATCTATCAATATTTGGTGGTGGTGGGGGGGGGACTTCCTGAAAGTTGAAATAAGCATACACGAAAAGAACCAGAAAATGTAGATAGATGCTCAGTTTTAAAGCAAAGTTTAACATTTATCCTATTATCGTTGATGGTTAACATGGCAAGAATCTATACATTTCAGCATTTCTAGAAAATATTACAAATGGCAATTCTATCTATATTCTCTAAGAATCAAGGCATTCGTTAGTTCCCAACATTTACATCACCTTGGATTTTTATCCTTATCATTTTAACAGAACTAATGGAAGTGCCATCATCTATTCTGTGAAGACTTTCTTACTTCTTACGGGAAATTAGTCTTTCCTGTTTTGGGATCCCATAGCCTCTGTTCAAGTTGGTCTTTGAGTATTTTGCCTCATACAACTCCTTGATATTGGGATTATGTTTATATAGCCTTGAAACCTACAGGATGTGCAAATCACAAGTAGGAATTGATTTTCCCAAATCCAAACAGACTAACAGATTTTTTAAAAAAAATCATTAGTATTTAAAAGTCTTTTCTGATGGGACCAGCAGATAGCATAACGGTTACATTACTAGACTTCCACATAGTCAACCGAGGTTTGAAAACTGGGACCCGGCAGCTAAAACCCATGCCAGAAGCATATGTGTGCATGCCTAAAATCTTGAGAGAATGGAAAATAAGGGACTGTGATGTGGCCACCCCTCCTGGGGAGTGATTTCTCACTTTATCTCTCTCTCTGTCTCTCTGGTGAGTGCTCACATCTCAAAATCTCAAAAAAAAAATTCCTGAAATGAGCCTGAATTTTAATTTTTATTCACTTTTGTTCAAATTAATTTTTCTCATTGTAAAGGTAGTATGGAAAAATATAAAAATACGGAAACACACATTTTTTTTCTTATCCCAGCTCATAGTCACTGCTAATATTTTTGGTAGAAATAGCCAGCACTCAGGGTTGTCTTGGACCCCAAATGACACTTGTGGTTGTCTTCATGGGAACATTTCAAAATAAACATGAATGTTTTCTATGAGAATTGGAGTGCTTTGTCTTTTCTTTCTTAATACTGTGGTTGAAATATTTCTTAGCCTTCTTTACAAAGGGACACTTGAAAATGGTGTCTGTTCACTGTTGCCACGCTCCTCACTGTTAAGTTGATAAATGCACCATCCTGCGTATTTCTTGCACCTGCATGGGGCTGCCGTCTGTAGCATGCTTAGGCAGGGTGTAGCGGATGCATCTGCTTTACAAGTTAACCGACAGAATTTGTTTATAAAACCACTGAAGAGCTAAATGAAGCAAACTACATTATCGTACTTGCTAATTACATTTCATTTCGGCTGAAAGCTTATTACAGATATAGCCTGAAAACCTGACTTTTAAATTTTGTTTACATCCACTTCTGCTTTTACTTCAGCCTTCAAAAAAATATTTTTTAAATAAAATTCAGAAGAAGGATTAAAGTAGTTGACTGGAGGACACTGTGGTATTGGGTAATGTCTCTTTAATCACATTTGCTGACAAGAAAAGGCTTCACTACCAGTATAGAATGGTATCATTATTTGTTTTAATAGACTCCTCTGACATCCAGAAATTCAGGATGTTTGCTTCTCTTTCACTCACCACTTTCTGAGGTTACATTTCTTATAGACACAGTACCTTCACATTAAAGATGAAACAAGCTGATCCCCAAGACCACGCATCTGAACAAACCATATTCATAACACTCCTTAACTCAGGTGTACTCTCATTCTTTTTCATCAAAATGAAACTGCCAACATCTCATTAATGGCTTGCTTTGTGAGTATTCAGGAATGGCGTGGCCTGTGCTGCCTCACTGTTAGTTGACCCCACATTTCCCCTACAAAAGGAGTTTTCTCCCCTAACCATCTCCACACATCTAGGATAATTAAGATCATTGCCTGATGCTACCTTCCAGAGCAGTCACTGGCAAAATCACCATGCTCTACGGTGACCCTGAATCTGTAGGTTAATTTATTGGATTCATTTACAATTTCTCTCTTACAAAATTACAATCTCCTACAGTTCTATATTGTTACTTTGTCCTTAGCGCTCTGCCACACCTAGGGATGTTACCTCAGAGTATCATGGGCTTTCGATGGTGGCAGAGGCAGCAGGCGTTGAATTCTTTGGGTATGACTGAGGTCATTTACTTTCTGCACTTGTAAAAATATTTCTTCATATACTTTCTTCATTTCCTTTTAGTTTATTTAATTTTCTTTAGTTTCTTCATTAAGTATTCTCTCTACATAGAAACTTTCAAAGTATGTGGGGTTCCCTGAGACCCCCCAAGAATGCACCTTTGAGGGGGTCCATGAGGTCAAAACTGTTTTTGTGAAAACACTTAATTTTAGTACCTACGTTTTTCATTGTGTTGACATCTGAACTGATGGTGCGAAAGCAATGGTAGTAAGTGTGCCAGCACCTCACTCTGAGCAGAGACAAGGGGGGTGAACTACACAAGTAGTTCCGTTTTTCATCGCTGTACACTTGCAGGGGGAAAAAAGCCAGTGCTATTTAATGTCCTTGATGAAATAGTAAAAAAATGATTAATTTCATTAGCTCTCAACCCTAAATGCAACAAAATGGGAAGATAAATAAATCACTTTGAGGCATACTGAAGCACAATGTGCATCTGTGCAGATATTTGGGTTGAGATCGGAACTAACTGGGGCTTTTTTCTCCTTTCATAATATGCCATTTTTACTTGAAAGAATGACTGACAAACTATGGTTATTCATATGTAGGTATTTGGCAGACGTTTTTTCAAAAACGAACAAAGTGAACTTGTCACTTCAAGAAAAACAACTGACAGCAATTGTTGCCAACAATAAAATTTGAGTTATCAAGAAAAAATTCAAATTTTGGAAAATTTATTTCTGCCCCTGGGAGCTTGACAGCTTCCTTATACTTAAAGACTTCTCTAATGGGGTGATGTTAGTGAATGTGACTTGTTATTGTATCGTAAAATGAGTCAACTTTTATAAAATGTGTGTAACGCAGTGGATCACTTTCCAGATATCCAACCCATGATGTCATAAAATCATACATGAAAAAAAAGGTCTATTGAATGTGCAAAAGACCCCAATTGATCTTAATATATTGGTAGGAAGAATAGGAGTAGTCCATTGATACAGTTTCAGGTTCTATGTTGCAGTTATCCTCTAAGAAACAGCCACTTGTTGAGTTTTGGTGTAATATCAAAAAATAATTAGTTATCAAAAAGGCTATAGGAATACTCTTTACTTGGGGAAAGCAGGTGGTGTGGTGGTTAAGGCTCTGTATTCTATGGTTGATCATGATTTGAGTTCCAGACTCAGTGGCTTGAAAATCACACTAGGTTTATGCACATGCGTACCCAAAATCCCTAGAGAAGAATGGACGAGAAGAGATTGCAGCATGGCCATCCGCTGTAGGGGTGATTGCTCATTTTCTCTCTCTCTGTCTCTCTTTGACGTGTGCTCTATGGCCAAAAAAAAAAGCAATTCTTTCCTTACATGTCTATCTAAGGCTGGATTTTATTTATACACTTTTTCTTTAATTGCTAGGGAATGTATGAATTCAACAGAAAGCGAGAGATAGAGAAATTGGGAAAGTACTCAAAGTGGGAAATGCTTACACCTTACACTGCAACCTCTCCTTCATTTCTCCCTCCTGTCGAGATTCGGAGCACGTGCACACACGTGCCTGACGTGTTTCTCAAGCTGCCAGGTCTGGGACTCAAACTGTGCCGTTCGTCTTGTGAGATCTAGCTGCCTTAACTGCCACACCACAGGCTAGCCCCACCCCCTTTTTATAATGTACTGCTCCTCTTTATCCCCAGCAATCCTGCTTATTTTGAAGTTAGCTTTGTCTAAAATTAGTATAATTATTCTAGTTTAGTTTGTGCATGGCATATTTTTCTCCATACTTTTTATTAATTTTTAAAATTTTCTTTTTAATTAATTTTTTTTCATTTTTTGCCATAGGCTGTGTGCACTTGCTGGAGAGAGACAGAGAAAGACACAGAGAGTGAAAGGAAAGTGAGAAATCACTCTTTCAGGTGGTGGCCACACCACAAACTCTTCTTCATTCTCCTCTCGGGATTTTGGGCATGCACGCACATGTGCCCACTGTGATTTTCAAGCTGCCGAGTCTGGGACTCGAACCTCACTCAGTAGGCCATGTGTGAGTACAGTGCCTTAACCACCAGACCACCTGCTGGTCCTAACTCTTTATATTTAAAGTGAGTTTCTGATGGACAACATAGCTGGGTCCAATTTTTTTATCCACTCTGACACTCTGTCTTTAATTTGTATATCAAAACCACTCACAATTAAGGTGACTATACATGAAGTTGGAATAATATTTACTATATTTGTAACTTTCCCATTTGTTGGATTTTTGGTGTATTTCCCCTCTTTATTTGCTTTCCCGGGTTTTAATTAATTCCACTTTATTTTATCCATTATTGTTTCAATTTTACTTCTTTTAAAAAATGTTAGCAGTTGCCTTGAATTTACAATGTTCAGTTTTAACTGCTAGAAGCCCACTTTCTAACAACACTGCCACTAATGTTCAGTTCAGGTATTTTAGAAAAGACTATTCTCAAGTGGTCTCTACTGTCCTTTGTGATATTAGAACCATTCATTTATCTTAACCATATGCTATAATAACCTAATGCATTATTAACATTGGTACTTTAAACACTTTAAAATCAATTATAAATAAGAGAAATAATACATTTTACCTATATTTATTTTTTGACATTTCTTCCTTTATATGCATCCAACTTTCTGACCTAGATCAATCTTCTTCTTCCTTTAAAAACTATTTTTAACATATGTCTACTGGTAATTTTTTTCCCTCAGTTTTGTTTAAAAAATATTTCTTCTTCACTTTTAGAGGATAATTGTTCTGGATATAAATTAGTTGGTGGGATTTTATCTTTTTCAGCACTTTAAATATTTTACTCGAGTCTATTCTTGCCCATATGGTTTCTAATGAGAAGTATGCTGTAATTCTTGTATCTAGTCTCCTGTTGGAATAAGATGTTGGCTTTTTGCAAAATTTTTTTTGGCTTTGATTTGTTGAAGTTTAAATATAACATGCCTAGGTGTTTTGTTTTGTTGTGTTTGATTTTTGTTTGTTTATTTATTCATTTATTTTTTATTTGTCCTGAGCTTCCTGTATCTGTGGTTTGTTGTCTATCATTAATTTTGGAAAGTTCTCTGTTGTTATTACTTCAATGTTTCTTCTGCTCTCAATTTCTTTTCCTTCTGGTATCCCAATTATGTAGATGCTGTATCTTTTGGAATTTTCACAGTTATTGGAGATCCTGTTGTCTTTCTAGTTTTACTTTATTTTCATTCTTATATCTCTTTGTACTTTAGTTTAGAAAATTTCTATTGACCTGTCTTCAAGCCCACTGACTCCTTAATTGGCTATGTTGAATATATTGATGAGTCCGTCAATAACATTTATCATTTCTGTCACAGTGTCTTTCATTCTGCTATAATTTGGGTACATCTTTGTCTTCCAAAGTTTCCTTGTAGAATTTGATTCTCAGCATAATAGCATTGGAAGTGGTTAAACCTTTAAGAAAAGTGGCCCAGGAGGAATAATACAAAAGTAGAGTTTAATTTAATTAGGTGGGAGAAGGAAAAAGGGTGAGGGGAATGAAAACAGGATGTCTCTAAGTGAAAATCTCTGAGACGAGTTGATCCCTAAGGAATTTTTCAGATAGGCATAGAGTGAAAATAGCACTGATAAGCTATAAAGACGTGGTATACACCATGAGCGTGTGGGAAGCCCGAGGACACGCCCTGTAGAAGCCTAGAAGTCCTGGGCTCTGGGGGAAACAAAACCTTAGACCACTCATGTTCCAAACTCACAAGCTTGGAAATGTTCCTTTCTGTGATAAGGAGCCATGGAGGATTTTAAACCAGGAAGAGACATGATCGCATTTGTTTTTGATAGCACTGTAGATGATAAAGACAGGGAAATGGGACAGGACCTCATAACTCACGGGGCTGTGAACAGAATGGAGAAGACAGATTTCAGGGATGCTGTTGAATAGGCTGTATTCAGGCTCACTCTCAGCTCTATCCCAGGCTCCACGTTATTCTTAGATAGAATCTCTTTGATCTGCATTTCGTAACTCTTTCATAAGGCCCTTCCTGACTCCATCCAAACCTCTGGATTTGGGGAGAATCAGGAAGCAGATGTTCCCTTTTTCTAAACTCTTCCACTCAAGGCATTTGAGCCCTTTTAAATAGTCTAGAAGAAAACTCAAGTCCCAGGTTCTGGGGTTGCAGAGTTGTATGGATAGCACTCTTGCATTAAACTGATATTTTAAAAATTTAGCCCACTGTTTTCTTTTTACTAATTTTATTTAAAGAGTAGTAACCGTTTGTATTTTTGAGGGAGGACACAGAAAGATTAAATGAAGGAAATCACAAGCTGCCTGAGAGCTCCTGAGGCTTTGGAAATAGCAGTTTCTAAAGCTAAAGTAGTAAAACTCAACAACTTGCTAAAATATTTCATATGAGAAAAGAAAAATATTTAGGATCAAGGAATTAGTGTGCTGCCAGCATAAAAGACTATTTGTTAGCCCCTGGCTGGCACCCAGTTTTGTGTTATTGCTAACAAGCTGATAACATGACTTCTGAAAGATTTTCAGTGCTTGGCAAATACATTTTCTCCTTAGTGTTTTATACTTCAGTGGTAAATATTTCCAGGAAAATCTAAGTTCTTAAACATACATCGTAGTTATTTCAGAGCCATGCATACAGCTCTGAGCTTTCACTATTTAATACATAGTCTGAAGGCTATCCACATTTGATCCGTGCAGATAAATAAAAACAATAGAATGAATGTTTCTGTTTCCTGTGCCAAATCCTCCAGCTTAACATTTTTGACTCTACAACCATAGATAGCAAAAAAAAAAAAAAAAAAAGGGAGGGAGGAGAAGATTTGTGGGG
>NW_006160056.1:2925088-2938037 GCF_000334495.1 Tupaia belangeri chinensis
TTTTTACCTTACAACCAAAGAAAGAAAAAAAAAAAAAAAAAAAAAAAGAGAGAGAGAGAGAGATTTGGGGTCCTAATTGTACAGCTTACATTCTAGAGGCTGATCTTGCACTGTTATCGATTGAAGAGATACTTCAGCTGAACAGATTCTCTTCCTGCCTCCTTCAGAAATGGCCCTGAAGAATGAGTCCTGAGAATCTAATTAGCTTGCACATTTGTGCCCCATCCTTTGACTCAGCCTGTAGGTTAAGCAGCTGCTCTGCAGACTTGTCTGTTGCCCTGAGATGAATGTGCTCTGGTTTTTTCCAGAAGGAAGTTGTTTCTTAGCCAAACCTGCCAATCATACTGCTTTGGGTCACGCTGGAAGACAGAGGCCAAAACCAATGAAGGAAAACCCTACAAGAGCTAAGATTTACTGGACACTACTGCTAAACATTGGAGACTCAAAGATGAAAATGATGGTTTCTATCTTCAGGGAACTCCATTTCAGGAAAAGTAAATAATTTAACTATTACAAGTTATAAATGCTACACACAGACTCCTCATCTGAAATTGAATATATACTCCTCACACTCAAGCCAATTGTCACATACCTCCTTTTGCTTATACAAGCATCCCTAGAACTTGTGAAGTAATACAATCTTTGAGAAATATTTACATAATCCTGTACTGTCTTTCACAGGGAGAAGACGCTGATCATTTGTAGAACCTACCTCTTATGTGTCAACAAAACCAGCTGAATTCTCTCAAGTGTTTCTGGATTTATGTTTAGGTTTGGCTAATTAATTGAGCAGGCGAAAGAAGGATTAGTCACTGTATAGTTTTACAACTCATCAGCAACTCCGAGGCTCTGTTAGCTAGAGTTGGAACATTCCACAGGCGTAAGCCTCACGAGGACGTTGAACAGGTTTTTGTTCAGTGATTTGTTTTAGAATGAAATTCTACTCACTGATAAATGCTGTTCAATACAGTTTGAAAATTTATTAAAAACACCAGGCAAGAGTGTGAACTGCTTTGCAAGGATAAATTGTCATGCTGTAGCCCAAAACACATTTTTTCAGTGCTGGTTACCTTACACCTAGTTGGTCATAAGCCAAGGAGTATGTTTGCGATCACTGGTAATCACCTACTCACTGTGAGGGGAAAGCTTGCTTCATCCTTTCAGTTGTCTATAGCATGAGGTTATATACTATGAACTGTGGAGGGAAATATGCAAATGCTCTAAAGCAGATTGCAGCTGAGGAGGCAGAAATGTGAGTTTAGGCTGAAGGAACAGATGAAGCCTTCACCGAACATCTGTTTTTTATTGAGACAGCAATTACTATATAGCAGAGAGGGAAGCCAGGGAGGACACCCCAACTCACTGCAGCTTGCATATTTGCGCTGAGCCATATATTCATATGCATTTTAGAACTGATGTTTCTGATATCTCCAATGTTAATTTTTCCTTGATTGATGCTCTTGAAGACATCTAGGAATCTCTGTCAGCAAAATGGATCCCTTAGAACCACGTAAGCTAAGTATAGTTTCTTATGTATGAATAAGCTTTGGTTAGGTTTTTAGTTTATCTGTGAAGACTCATAGTGATGAATAAGTATTGCGGTCAGTTTAGTCCCACGCCATTCACGGTCCCAAGGAAAAAAATGTTGTGTTGTCACATCTGAAAAGTGGCATATGTTTTCTGGTAATTACATCTTATATGTTTACTATTCAAAAAATGCAGGTGTGGGTTTTTGAACAGTGGCCAATGACAATGTGCCTAACTGGCAGCAGTTCCTAAGTGAGTCATGTTTCACTGTCGGTTTTTATAACTGTTTTCACTACTAATTTAGTTCCGTGATGCAGTGTGCAATTAGTTCTATTATGGAAGCAGCTGTCTTCAGTTTTACAATGGCACTTTCCCCTTTGGCTTGCACAAAGCTTGTTGTGGTTCTGCTGATGTGATGATGGGAGTTGTAAAGTGGTACCTCGATGAGCCACAGTGGGCCGGGATCTTCCACGCATACAGGATTACTGCTTACTCATTGCTACTATAATGCTGTTTCTTAGAGCTCAGTTAGGAAGAGGGCCACAAGGGAAGTTGTCCCTTGCAAGACATGTACTGTGGACACTGGCGACTGGGCCGTTTGTATGCCCTTGCAATACTGTTGTTTATTCATGATGTAGCAGGTAAAGTTCAGATGGGGAAGTACAGTGAGCAGAACAAAGGAGTTGTATTTAGTTCATTTCTGAACACTGAGTTATGGTTTTTCCCCCTTTAAAGTACATTTGCCTATTTTCTCCATGAGAGAGAAAACTAGAAAGCTAGAAAGACAAAGAGGCCAACATTTCAACAGGGTCCTCATGCTGTGAGCCACCCCCAGCCTCAGTTGGTCAAGGAGGCACACCCCCAGAAGACCTGGGATAGAAACTCAAGACCTTTCCTGCGTGGGTCCAGCCACACTACCACTGTGGCATCACCTGGCCCCCGAGTGGTGATTTTGAATACCAGCTGAATTCTGAATTCAGCAAATGCTAGTGAATGAATAATAAGGGAATTGGGTTCAATGTTTGCAGCCAGTTAGTATATTATAATACTCATTTGCTTTTCCTGCTCTGTGAAAGGGCACCTTATTCTTTCAAGAGTTTTCATGTTTTTTTTTTTTTTTTTGGGGGGGGGGGGGGTTTTTTTCTATAGGGCATGTGCACTCCACAGAAAGACCGAGACAAAGAGAAAGTGAGAAATCTTTGGGGGGGGAGGTTTTTTTACTATAGGGCATGTGCACTCACCAGAAAGACAGAGACAAAGAGACAGAAAGTGAGAAATCACTCCCAGGGGGGATGACCACTCTGCAATCCCTCCTCTTCCATTCTCCTCTCGGGATCTCAAGCACGCATGCACACGTGCCCGGCGTGAGTTTAAGCCACCAGGTCCGGGACTCAAACCATGGTCGACAACATGGGAGTCCAGCAACATAGCCATTACGCCAACTGCTGGTCCCGAGTTTCCATGTTTTCTATTCAATCCTAGGTCCCTTCTAACACCCAAATTCTCCCAGGAGACCTGGAGCAATGCACATTCTGAACCAGTCTTCCCTGAACTGAATTGATAGTTCAAGCTTTCCTTTTCAAATACAATTCCCTATCATGTGTTTAGAACCTTACTACTCAAAACATGGCCCCAAAACTAGGAGTACAAACATCAGTATTGCTTAGAACTCTGTTAGAAACAGTCTAATTCAGAATCTGTATTTTAACAAGATCCCCAGGCAATTTGTATGTACATTATAATTTGAGAAGATCTATTTTAGAACATTATTATTTGTTCCCCAAAGCCAAAGCTGGCTACATGTGAGAACCTGACTGCTACTTATTGGTGGCTGCTAATGAGAATCACTGTATCAAGTGCAGAGTGCTTATGATCAACCAAAACATCTGGTTCTTTTTGTAAATTACTTTATTTAACTTTTATTTATTATAATTATTATTATTTGTTTTAACCTGACCAGAGAAAGAGGAGAGAGAAAGGGAGAGAGAGAAAGAGAAAGAGAGAGAAAATGAGAAAGCAAGCTTTCAAGTCCAAGACTCGAACTGTAGTCAGCCATGTGGGAGTTCAGTGTCTTTAACCACCATGCCACTTGCTGACTCCGACATCTGGTTCTTTAATTTTTTTTTAATTGTATATTTTTCACTTTTTAAAAATAAAAGCTCTTTGACACAGATACTTGCCTTGTTTTGTTCATTACAATATCTGCAGCAAACGAAATAGTACCTACCATGTATTTAACAAATAAGCAAGTCCCCACTGTACACAAAATGTGTACCAGTAACACACAGATCATATTCGATAGTCTCATGGGGTTGACTCAGAACCTCAGCACATCAGGGCCTGGGGCAGGCAGGTATGGGACAAATTTTAAAAAGTAACACAGGCAGTCTGAGATTGCACTATATTGATAACCACAGAAGAAACCTATACTATCCAGAGAAGTGAAGGTTCTAAAATTCCTCCCCTGATATTTGGAAAATGGCAGAATTACTAGAATTGCTGCAAGATATAATGCATTCCAATTGAACAAAAACATTCCTTGAGAATATTATCCTATATAGACTGTTGAAAGGCAACCAACCGGTCCAAGATCCTGAGGTTTGGTAGTGCAACCATCTTCTTCTGGTTTGCCTGGGACTGTCTGAATTTTAAAACTGAAAGTCCATATCTTAAAAAATCCCCCAGTCCCAGGAAAATTTAGTCTCTACCTTAGTGTTTGCTAGACCACTTTATTTGCCTAAAGCCACCATTAAAAGAGTGGAGAAGTTGTGATCTTTGACAAACATGTAGAATTTTAGAGAATTTTTGTGACCTAACCAAGAATGTTCAACAAATGGACATTTACCCAGAGGCAAATCTAAATCTACCCATGAGCTGGTGGCTTAAATCCTATTGATTTCATAAAGAAGTTCGTTCGTTCTTTCTTTCTTTCTTTCTTTCTTTCTTTCTTTCTTTCTTTCTTTTGAGAGGTTTTTTGCTATACGGCGTGTGCGATCGCCAGAAAGACAGAGGCAGAGAGACAGAAAGCAAGAAATCACCCCCCAGGAGGGATGGCCACACTGCAATCCCTTCTCTTCCATTCTCCTCCCAGGATCTTGGGCATGCGCGCACACGCACCCGGTGTGAGTTTAAGCCGCTGGGTCCGGGACTCAAACTGCGGTCGACTACGTGGGAGTCCAGCGACATAGCCATTACGCCAACTGCTGGTCCCAAGAAGTTCTTTAATTTTATCTTTTGATTTTTATGGGCAGGGATAGTGCATTTTCTTAAAAGAAGATGACTCACTTGAAAGCTCCATGGTAGAAACTTAAGTTTTCTCTGATGCTGCCCTAAAGGTGCTAATCTTTGAATTGTCTTGACATTCTACTTGCTCCAGGACCTAAGCAATACCTTGCTGGGAATGCCTTCATACATTAAAGCCACATGGATTATTACCTAAAAATAGATATATTTTCAGATATAATTTTGCCACGTCCAAATGTACTCGCTTAGTTCTTGTTTTCTTCTACAAACAAAATAATAGATGGAAGGGGGTTGAGTGGGAGTGCACTGTTATAAACCAGAACTAAACTGTTACATTATCAAGTACTTTAGTTCCATTGGAATGGTTTTACATATGTACACTATTATATTGTCTATGTAATTAAATGGTATTACCTGTGGATGATCTGAAGTTTCACTGTTTTTGCCATGAAGCTATAGGCAAGGTGGTCAGTGGTCACCATCTAAAGGACACAAGATTGTCTAGATGACGTGTCCATTGGAGACAGTGGGTTTTGAGATTCCTAATGATTAGTATATTGCAGTCTATCTCTCCTTTTACATCTAGCAGTCTTTCCTTTACACGTTTGGATACTCTTGAGTAGGGTGCATAGATATTTATAAGTATTAGATCTTCTTGTTGACTTGGCCCTATTAGTACTATGTAATGACCTTTTTTAATCTCTTACAGCTTTTGTAAGATCCTAAATAACCTAAATGATTTTGAACAAAAGAAATGACATTGGAACCATCACATGCTCTGACTTCAAAACATTTTGTAATGTGGTTGTGGTCAAAGCAGTGTAGTTACTGGCATAAAAACAGACCTATTGAAGCCAGCAGGTAGCATGGATGTTAGGGCAGCTGGATCCCACATGGCTGACTGTAAGGTTAGATCCTGGACCTGGAGGCTTGAGAATCATGCCAGGCACGTGTTCACTTGTGCCCAAAATCCCAAGGAGAGTGTGGAGGAGTGGGGTTTGTAGTGTGGCCATCTCTCCCCCAGGGGGTGATTTCTCAGTTTCCCTCTCTCTTTCTGTCTCTCTCTGGCAGGTGCATGTGCCTTATGGCAAAAACATGAAAAGAAAGTAAAACAGACATATCAATCAATGGAACAGAATTGAAAGCCCAGGAGAAAACCCCACACATTTATGATCAATCGATTTTGACAAAAGTGCTAAGAATATACAATGGGGAAAGGAAAGGCAGTTTCTTCATTAAATGGTGTTGGGAAAACTGAATATGCACAAGCAGAAGAATTAAATCAGACTCTTATGGGGCCAGATAGTGGTACAGCAGTAAAACACAAAGCTCTGCAAGGTCGATCCACATAGAAGGGTTCTGGGTTCACTCCAGAGATCTTCCTGGGCACACAGGACACTGACCTGGGGCTGACTGAATTGGGGTGGATCATGGCATTGGGATCTGCTAGAGGTGCTCTTTCTTTGTTTTTTTGTTTTTATTTTCCTCTCTCTGTGTCTCTTGCTCAAGGAAGAAATAAATCTTTTTTAACAAAGAGATTTAAAAAAATATTAAAATCATTCTCTTATCTCAAAACATATATAAAAATTGACCCCAAGTGATTAAAGACTTTAATGTAAGAACTGAAGGAAGCCAATCAGTGGCATAGTAGTCAAGGCACTGGGCTCCCACATGGCTGATGCAGTTTGAGTCCCAGACCAAGTGGTTAGAAAATCATGCTGGGCACGTGTGTGTGCCTGGAATCCCAAATGGAGAAAGGAAGGGAAGAGATTGCAGCATGGCCATCTCCCCTGGGGGTGGGAGGGTGACTGTACACTTTACCTCTATCTGTCTCCCTCTGGCAAGCACACACCCTATGACAATACAAGCAAAAAAAAAAAGAAAAACAAAAAAAACAAAAAACAAAAAACGTAAAACTACTACTAGAAGAAAACAAAAAACTCCATGACATTGATTTGGGCAATTTTTTTTTTTTTTGATGCGATTCTGGAAAGCACACGCAACAAAAGCAAAAACAGACAAATGGGATGGCATCAAACTAAAAAGTTTTAAACAGCAAAAGAGAAAGAAACTACATAGCAAAGAGATAATATATAGATTGGGAGAAGATATTTGCAAATCACACATTTGAGAAGGAGTTACTACCCAAAATACATAAGAAACTCAAGTCAGTAGCAAGAAAACAAATAACTCTATTAAAAATAGGCGAAAGATAGGGGCCAGCAGGTGGTGTGTCGGTTAAAGAGCTTGATTCACACCTAGCCAACTACAGTCTCAGTCCTGGACTGAGCAGCTTGAAACTTATGCCAGGTGTACAACTCTGGAGGACCAAAATCCCAGAAGGGAATGGCAGAGAAGGGATTGCAGCTTGGTCATCCCCCTGGGGGCTGATTTCCCACTTTCCCCCCTCTCTCTGTCTCTTTCCAGCAAGTACATAAACCCTATAATAAAACCTAAAAATAAAAATTAAAAAAAAGGAAAAAAAGTAGTTAATTTTGTTAATCATGAGGTTTCTCAAAAACCTAAAAATAGAACTATCATGTGACAGTAATTCCACTCCTGAGTATTTACCCAAAGGATTAAAAAACATTTATTCAGAAAAATCACTTGTACATCCATATTTATTGCAGCATTATTCACTATTGCTAAGACATGGAATCATCCCAAATGCTCAAGAAAAGATGACTAGATTGAAAAAATGTGCATATACATACACTATGGAATACTAATCAGCCATAAAAACCAATGAAACCCTAACATTTGATACAAAGTGGATGAATATGGAAGATTTTACACTATACGAAGCAAGCTTGACTATGAAAGAGAGATATTGTATGTCCCCATTCAATAATATCACAAATATATACATTCTATGGCAGAAACTGAAAGCTGGGAAGGCACAATAGCAGAGAGAGCAACTGTAGATACCAGAGAGAGCATGGGAGGGGGTGGAGGGAGGGCACTGAGGGGGAAAAAAGCATGCAACAGATACATGAATGAAAAGTTATCTATTGATGATAATGAATATAGTTGTATCTTTGATGTAATATATATGCATCATATTTATGCTGGGAAAATCATCTTGGGAATATATAGCATATATAGCGATTAAATGTATATTTTAAGTGTAAAAATAAGTAAATAAAATTTAAAACAATAGGCAAAGATCTGAACAAATATAACTCAAAAAAGAAGACATATAAATGACAAATAGGTACATTTTAAAAAGTTCAGCACCACTAACCATTAGGGAAATGCAAATTAAAGCCATAATGAGATAATAATACATGATGTGTTAGAACAGCTTTTATTCAAAAAATAAAAAATAGCACACGTTCAAGAGGTATGAAGAGAAAACAGAACTTTTATACACTGTTGGTGAGAATGTCAATTAGTGCAGTCATTATGGAAAATGGTATAGAGGGTTTTAAAAAAAAACTAAAAATGAGATTAGCACATGACTCAGTAATTTCACTCTGGATATATATCCAAAGGTACTGAAATCACTATGTCAAAAGGATATCTGCAGTTTACTAGTAAGTAAACATATAGACTAAAAGTGAAAGGATAAAGATAGATCCAAGAAATAAATTAAGAAAACATCTCATTTATCATAGCAAAAAGAACAAAATTATGGTAACATTATTCAAAATAGCCAAGATATGGAAACAACCTGTTAAAAAATGTATGTGGAATACATACATAATGGAATACTATTCGGATTTTTTTTCTATTTTTTAAAATTAATTAATTAATTAATTATTTTTTTGGAGAGATTTTTTTTTTGCTAGAGTGCACGTGCACTTGCCAGACAGACAGAGAGAGACAGAGAGACGGAAAGCGAGAAATCACCCCCCAGGGGGGATGGTCACGCCACAATCCCTTCTCCTCCATTCTCCTCTCGGGATCTTGTGCACGCACGCACACGCACCCGGCATGAGTTCTAAGCCACAGTGTCCGGGACTCGAATCGCGGTCGACTATGTGGGAGTCCAGCGACATAGCCATTACACTAACTGCTGGTTTCCAATACTATTTGGTTTTTAAAAAGACAAAAATCCTGATAACATGAATGAATCTGCAGGATATTAAGCTGCATAAATAATCTGGGCACAGTAAAACAAATACTGCATGATCTCACTTGTATGTGGAATCTCATGAAGTTGGACATATAGAAGCAGAGAGTAGAATGACGGTTACCAGAGGTGAGGTGAGTAAGGAGAAAATGAATAGGGAGATGATGATCAAAGAGTGCAAGGTTTTAGACAGACAGGAGGAATAGTATTTTTTAAAGAATTATTTTTTTATTTATTGTTATAATTTTTAATTTGCTATAGGGCACATGTGCTCATGAGAGAGAGAAAGTGAGAAAGCAAGCCGCCACATCTGGGACTCAAACTGAAGTTGGCCATATGGGAGTTCAGCCCCTCAACCGCCACACCACCTGCTGGCCCTAGGAGGAACAGGTTTTAAGTTGTATTGCACAGCAGGGTGACTATAGTCAATAATAATATATTTCAAAATAACTAAGAGAGTAAGTATCAAATTTCTCGCCATAAAAATGATAGGTAAGTGAGGTGATGGATATGCTAATTAGCTTGATTTAATCATGCCACATTGTATGCATAAATGTATACAACTATGATTTGTCAATCCAAAATAATATCAATACATTTAAAAAATAAAATTCTGTTGTCTCATAGACTTGGTATAGAAAACACTGAATATGATACATGGTTCTATAATTGAAAATGCTAAATAAAGCTATTCCCCAGACTCCTGTTTAATTGTTTAACATACCTGAGTGACTTTAGAATAGCTAAGTACTATATTACTGAGCACTTGATAATAGTAAATGCAATTATCAACTGAAGTGCATTAATATTTTCTAAACTGCATTTATTACTCTGATTGCAAAATGGTTTATAGTTCCATTCATAAAGCATGATTTTATTCTTTGTACTTATCTGTTGGACACTTTTGTAGGTTGTGTTTATTTGCATTTATAGCAATATTCTTTTTTCGGAGAGGTTTTTGCTATATGGCGCGTGCGCTCGCCAGACAGAGAGAGATATAGAGACAGAAAGCGAGAAATCACCCCCCAGAGGGGATGATCACACCACAGTCCTTTCTCCTCCATTCTCCTCTCAGGATCTTGGGCACTCATGCACACGCGCCCAGCGTGAGTTTTAAGCCACCAGGTCCGGGACGCGAACAGTGGTCGACTACGTGGGAGTCCAGCGACATAGCCATTACGCTAACTGCTGGTTTCCAATACTATTTGTTTCCCGCAATATTCTTAACTGTGATGTTGCAACACATTGGCATGTCAGAACCAATTATGAAATGTGTGAAAAAAGTTGTAACTAATCATTAAAAAGGGTCCAAGTTTATAAACTACTTACTTTTCAAAATAAACTAGCTCCAGGCTATCCCTGTCATTTTCTTATGTTGTATTTTCTTGAATATGACAGAAAAAGAATGGGATTTGAGCTAGCAGACGATAGCTGGCCATATATTGCAGTCCTGGGAGTGTGACCCATGGGAAGTCGAAAAATATTGAGGATGACTTGCCTGTGTTATTAACAAGAAAGAATGATACAGGAAAATTAGAACCGTTCATGTACTGTGTTGTCAGGAAAGTCATGACACACTTTTGCATAGGAAAAGATAGAAAAATATGTCATGACTTTTCTGGTGACCTAATAAAATCCAATTGACTTCTGCACTGAAGCATAATGGGAAGAAGAATATCTATTCAAAAAGAAGTACTGAGCATTCATGAGATACTACGCGTATCAATCCAGGTACTCTGAGGAGCACTCAACAGGATGGGACTGACCTGCAAGAGATTTACTGGGGGAAATGCCTATAAATAATAAGAAGAAAGGGAGTAGAAATAGACAGGCAGAGCCTGCAGAACAATGTCTGACACGTGAAAGGAGAGAGGGGAAAAGGATAAGAAAAGAAAGTCTTGAACCACAGTGTAGTTCTGTAAAAGTTCTTGTTTTGTTGGTCCAATGTCTCTGAGTATAGGTGGTGAATGATGCCCCAAAATACCCTCCACAGAAGTTATTTACACCAAGACCAGAAGATGTGGCCTTTTGGGGGGAAGGGGTGTTTATATCTAAAACAGATTGCAAGATGAGATAATTCTGGATTATCTAATTGGACCCTAAATCAAATGGCAAGTATCTCTATAAGAAGACAGACATAGAGGAAAGCCAGTAGTACAGGGCAATGTAATACTCTGTGATGCTGGCGCCACGGTAGAGGGCCCCAGGTTTGTGTTCTGAAGCCTCCTGGTGCACACAGGGCATGTATGTATGCCATGATCTGGGATGGCTGGGTTGGACATGGATTATGGCATGGAAACCCTGTTGGGGATTCCTTTCTCACTTAAAAAATGAATTAAAAACACAGAGACACATAGAAGATTAGGTGAAGATAGAGGCAGATATTGAGTTACACAGGTATATGCTAAGAATCAACAAGGATTGATGGCAGCCACCAGAAATTAGAGAGAAGTATAAAACAAAGTTTCCCTCAGAATACTTAGAAGAAACCAACCCTGCCAACACCTTGATTTCAGACTTCTGGCTCCAAAACTGTGAGAGAATTTAATCCTGTTGTTTTAAGCCACCCAGTTCATAGCAGCCATGGGAAACTCATCTATAGGATTGAAGTCACTTCTTAAAGGAGTCTACCTCTCACAAGAATAGGCCAACACCAACACTGTCATAGTCAGCCATTATTAGTTGGTAGCAGCCCAGGGGATATGTGGTCTCATTGTGAATGTGGCAGCAGGTCCAGAGGGGTGACAGTAGTACTGCTATTTAGCTACACTTCCTACAACAGTTTCTCTTAAAGGAGATCAGGTGATACATGTCCATGACGGCCAGGTGATAAAATATTAAATAAACAAAGAACAGAGAATAGAGTCATTGCCTTGTAGAAGCTTAGGTGTTAAACCATGGATGTTGCACGTGTGGGAATACAGTATATATGGATAAAGCAGGACTACCATATGTGTAAATTTTTTTTTTTTTTGGAGAGATTTTTGCTATAGGGTGCATGTGCGAGAAATCACCCCCCATGGGGGGATGGCCACGCTGCAATCCTTTCTCGTCCTTTTTCCTCTTGAGATTTTGGGCACTCACATGTGCCCGGTATGAGTTTAAGTCACCGGATCCAGGACTCGAACCACGGTCCCTCATATGTGTAAATTTTGAAGGTGTCCAAAATCATTGAAAGCTCAATCTGAGATGAGTTGAATATGAAAAGATGAACTTCTTAAATGAACAAAATGGTACATTTTGATCAATGAACAGGAAGCAGGATTAATGGAATGGGTGCAAGCACAGGGCAGAGGACATGCAGTAAAGTTAAAGAAGAGAATGAAGAGCTTGACTGAGTTGTTTTTTAAAGAACTGTCTGCAAAGAGGAAAGAAAATCAAGGAACACATGGTTCACAAGGTAGGGAGTGAATATGAAGGGAAAAGTAAGCAGAAACAAAGAAGCATGATCTTCCTAAACCTTACATTTATTATTTATTTGTTTAGCTTGTTATTTATATTTTTGGTTTTGCTATAGGGCATATGTGCTAGCCAAAGAGAGACAAAGAGAGAGAGGGAAAGTGAGAAATCACCCCCCTGGAGGAATGGCCACACTGCAATCTCTTCTCCATTTGCCTCCTGGGATTCTGGGCATACATGCACATGCACCCCATGTGATTTTCAAGCAGCTGGGTCTAGGACTTGAATCATATAGCTAGCTATATGGGATTCAGTGTCTTAGTACCACCTCCACACCACCTACTGGATCCACATTTGTTTATTTAAAAATACATCTTCTCGAGAAGAAGGTTTCACATGGCTCCAGTGAACTAGATATTTCAGGGAATGAAAATTTTCTACTGATAATTCAGCCTCCAGCAAACAAGCTAGTGGCTGAACTTCAAGAATTTGAAAGAAACACAACATCCATCAGATGACAAGAAATCACTGCTGGATCATGAGAAACATGGGAAAACAAGAAAATACCTCTCCTCCAAGGGAAAAGAGTAACTCTTCTTCGTCCACAAGCAGTTCGGTGAAAATCATGGAAATGTCTGATAAGGAATTTAGAGCATTCGTAATGTCGAAGCTAACAGAGATGGAAGAGAAGAGAGATAATGAACT
>NW_006160056.1:2939420-2940001 GCF_000334495.1 Tupaia belangeri chinensis
CAGAGGGTAAGAGATAGGGAATCAAGGATGGGGGAAAAAAGCAAAACATACAGAAAACAAGAAATGGAAGATCATTTGCTGACAATAACATGTTTGTTGATGTGCTTGATTGAGACAATATACAGTGTACTCTGGATGGAAAATCTTGTTTTATATGCTGTAATGATTTACAGTGAATGAATGCAAATAAATAAATTGAAATAAGAAAATTTAAAAAAATAAATAAATAAAAATACTTCTTCTCAGTAATCTCAGGTCTGACTAATTAATATCCAAAGGTCAAGGATCCAGGAAGTCCTAATTTTCTGGAATGAAAAAAAATTTGATCAGGATCCAATAAAATATTGCATTTTTTGAAAAGTGAAAAAGAAGCATGGTATTTACAATTGGTAGATACTCACATCCCTACTTAATAGCTAATATTTGGTAAACTACTTAAATTCTGAGTTACCTTTTAATGTATTAAATGGAAATAATAAAATTTTTATGTCAGACTTATTGAGAGGATTAAATAAGCTAGACTAGTTGATGTGCAATATAAATTTTGTGATTTATGCTGTTAGTTCCTGTGCATTATAGAA